>NW_027625104.1:0-7409 GCF_034508935.2 Berghia stephanieae
AAAAAATTTTGGACTGACAAATGTTTGAGGGGGGTGTTTACCTACATTAACATCCACAGATGCCCAATGTCAGTACCGTGCAAGCCTATTTTTATTTCATTTCATTAGTGACAAAAAAAAAATATGTACTTCTCTTTTTTTTCGCACTGTCACGGATGCGCAATCTCGACAAAATTGTATTTTCCAGGAGGCTGCAGTTTCAGGTTGAAAAGTTATAGTTTTCTCTTTTTGAGCTCCATTTTCGTCAATGAATTTCAAAAGGAAATAGAACCCTAAACAAAACGAAAGCGGATGTACCCTGATTAAATCTTTTGCGTCAGAAGAACCCAAACAGCAGCACAAATAACCGATAGATCAAGGGATAGTCAGGCTAGGTCAGGACTACCACGCCCATTTCTAGGCTAAAGCCCCAGCTAGTCCGAGACTAAATAATGCTCTTGAATCCGATTTTTTTTAGACACTTACTAAGTTTGGGCTAAAGACTAGCAAGTCATTTACTAGACTAGTAAATTACTAAAGTTTAGTCCGCGTTCATTAGAACGGCCCTGGAGACCGCAGGTCCAACACACACACAAACCAACGCGAAGTATTAGCCAGCAGTTAACAAATAGCCAATATTCTCTACACAAACATATAACATAGAAACAATTGAGACATTGATATGCCCCCCTCCGGTATATGGGGTGAATTATTAATTCAGAAAAGTGAGTGGAGCAGGCACTTATGTTGGTAACAACAAGAGATGAAGTGATAGAAAAGGGCCAGAAGACAATAAAGAATAACATTTTTTATGGTAACAGGTACAAACACAATTGCAATTAATTAGGTGGCGCGAGTAAGAAAGCCATAATGACTCAGTTCGAAGTCAAGATGCCTCCTCATGCCACAGTCCATAGCACACGGCAACGTGAAATGTTTAAACGCCTAGTTGTACCGTGGGAATACGGCTGAAGCTTTCTCAACCTTTAAAGCCACACATTGTACTGATTGGTCCAACAAGAGATGAAGTGAGTAGAAAAGTGCCAGAAGACAAAGAGAGAATAATTTTTTTTTCGCACCCTTGCCCTTTTAACTTGAGTGTGAGACTCTATGTGTGTTTATTGATACTTCGAGTGTTTATATCTGATTGTGCAGTGTCTGTTTTATTTATTTTTTTTTTTTTAAATATTTTAATTAAAATTGCTATTAATGTGACGAATCACGTTGATTACCTGTTGACTATCAGTAACCCCCTTCTTTGAATAGGGAAAATAAACTTTTGATTAAAAGTCTAATCCCCATCAGCCAGAAGATTTGGTCTCACTATTAAAAACGGGGAAACAGAATCGGTCATTTAATAAAGAATTTGGGATAGTCGTTTTCCTGGCTTACGGTGAGCATAAGAAGAGTTTATTTTGTTATAATTGTATTTTGTTTGGGCGATAACAGCAATACAGAATTGTCCTTGGACAAGAAGTGGATTTGCCTATTCGAAAAATTTAACACAGAAGCATTGAACCGCCAGAAGTCTAATTTACATTTAAATACACCACTAATTGAAAACCCTCGGTACCCGTTCACATAGGTGCACAGCAATTGACAGGTGGCTTCGCTTATCCCCTTTGCCAGGAATAATGAACAAAACAGACAAATTTTAGGGAAAATAATTGAGTGCATCAAATTTTGTGGAATTCATGAGCTAACCGTTAAGGGGGCCATGATGAAAGACAATCTTCGTCAAATAAGGGGTGTTTCTAGACCTTTTTGACTTATTACGACTTTTGATGAACAATTATCAACCTCATTTGAGAAACAAACCGTCTGTAATACCCCAAACGAAAATACGAATTAAATCTAAGATTTATTTATGAGTGTATATGACGAAATTAAGAAAAGTATTGGAAATAAAAATTTTTGTTTCTGTTGAAGTTATGAGACGACCGTGTCTCTCCGCCCAGTTGTTATCATCCTTCTTTTTATTCAAGAAGGAAAACCCTTTTTTAAACGTTTTTTTAATTTGTTGACGTCCAGGACAGACAGCAATTGTTTTTCAATACTCAAAAGAGGAGCTTCTCAATTTGAATTAAAAAACAACTGTTTGACAAACCTATAGGGGGCCTTTGTCATGACGGTGCTTCAGGCGGTGTGCGACATTTTAAATTGACACCCACGGGCCCATTTTGTGAATTGTTTTTGCCATCAGACAATCTATCTAAAGAAATGATATGAGTATCAGAAGCGAGAGGTTTTTTCCAAACTTCGGATTTCTACTTCTTTAAATTTATCGACAAAACGAGCCGATGTCTTTAAAAAGTCACAGACCCTCGCTTCCCGCACCTGTTAAACAAGGTGGAATTTCAGTCCCGGGTGCTGAAATTGTTTCTGCAATAGAAGTGAATTCTAAGTGTTTTGAGTTTTCAGACAAACATTAACTCGAATTGGGTACAACCACAGTTTGTGAAAAGGTCGGCCTCCATCTCTGCTTCAAGATGATTTTTTTTTTTATACTTTTTTAGAGTTTTTTTAAAAAGGTGATTTATCACAAAATGATATTTTTTTTAACAATTCCATCAAAATTACTACTGTCATCGATGAATACACGAACTGCTTTTTGTAATTCAATAAAACCATTAAACGAGCTTTTAGAAGAACGTTTGTGCCGGAAGAAAGCGACGAATTGACGTGAGTTCCCTCAAAAAAAGTTTGGGGGATGTACTCCTTGGGCCAAATTAAAGATCGTTTTAGTCAGTCAAAACTTTTTTTGCTTCATTTGCGTTTTAAACCCGCTTCCTTTTAAACTCACAAAGAACAGTTTTTCCCCCACAACATATTGATACTTGTAGAGAACTATCCCTTTTTTTCCAAAGGGTGCAGTCCCAAAAGACTCAGTTGATTTTTCAAATGAAAAATTTTGCCCAAAAAAGTTTCAAAAACCAGTTTTTCAAAAAAACCCCGCGAGCACATTCAGCAAGCCCCAACCACACCAGTTTTCGTCATCGGAACCCGAGCGATGTTTCGTACATTGAAAAAAAAAACATTTATTCGAAAATCAATGGGGCAAGAGAGACGAAACGCCTTAGCTGTGCTTTCGATTCATAGCGACATTGTCAGCAAGGATGGAAACTTCAGCAATGACAAAGTGCTTGAAAAGTTTGCTACCTCCAAAGACAGGCGAAGCAATTCATATACAAAGTCTAAATTCCCCGTTTGCTTGGTGAGTGCTTTTCAAATTGCAATATATTAATACTAGTTACAAAGTCTGAACTGAATGAGTGTATGAATCGTACGAACAGGAGGTATAAATTGCTTCAGTTCCTCTCTCTCTCTCTCTCTCTCCTCCTCTCTCTCTCACTCTCTTCTCTCTCCTCCTCTCTCTCTCTCTCTCTCTCTCTCTCTCTCTCTCTCTCATCCATAACTAAAACATCCTATGCGACAAATCTCAAATCCTGCCCCATGCTCCTAAATGACCAGGCTACGCCGCTGACTCAGGATCATATTATGTTTTCCAAAATCCTCAACGGACGGTTATGAAAATTTGGTCTTTTTCCAAGGGTTTAACAACAAATTGAGCAATTTTTTCCTCATCCCTTCATTTCAGGGTCAACAGACGACAATTCTACCTTCCCAAAAATATTGGATATGGCTTAAACCAAATTTTTTTGGCAAAGGGTTTTTGCCACGACCATCCACGAGACAACTTATTCAAAACTGAGTGAATCGTACATCATCAATAAAAAACAAGATCTTGACTCGAAACAACCCTTAAGACTATAAGTAGTGTTGTACTCCCTGCTTTCTCCTGATGTTTTGTCTTGTGACTCCGTGCATCGAAGATCATCGCACCTGTAAGTGTGGTGAGAACAAATGGATGTTTTAAAGAGGTCACATTGGACTTTCCTACCAACCGACGTATGGGGTTGTGCAACTTTGTTGTTATGGACAGTATTTTGCGTCATTTTTTTTAGATTTCCGTTAAAACATTTGAGCCCATAAGGAATTGGGTTATCAGGCCCGCAAATAAGTGCACGTCGCTACCAACAATTTGACAACGTTTCCCTTTCCCAAAAAATATATTTTCTATAAAATTTCAGATGGTTTCTATCCTTCCAGATAAAAAAATTAATTACCGAACGCATAGTGAATCGATTATTTTTTGCCACCCCCCCCCCCCCCCCCCCATCCCCATAGACGCCAAATTGCTGTGCTGAACTAATATTCTTCCTACGGAGTGACTATTCGTCAGTACTGACCCCAGACGCTAGCATCTGGGGTCAGTACTGACGAACAGGCACCAGCGTCTGGGGTCAGCACTGACTAATAGGTACTGGTCAGGGTTGCCAGATTATTTTTCAACAAAATGCCAGGGGAAGACTCAAAAAATGCCAAAACACTCAAAAAAATGCCAAAGTCTGTTGACTTCCCACCCCCACTAAGAAAACTACTCACTTTTGATAGACAATTTACTATCATATCCTGGTGGCTTGCGTGTTTTCTTTTCTTTTTTTTTTTTTGAATTATACTGAATTTCCTGTTGGGGTAATGAAATAATTAAGAAAAGGTGTCATTTGAAGTATAATATACAAGGAAAAGAAAAATGCCAAATGAAAATGCCAAATGCCAAATGATTTTTCTAATGCCAAACGGTTTTCAAAAATGCCAGATTTTTGGAATCTGGCATTTAAAATGCCAAACTGGCAACCCTGGTACTGGTATCTATTGGTCAGTTCTGGCGCCTGTACTGACGGTGCCAAAATTATGGAAAAAATGCCATTTTTTGAAATAACTTGCTCTACGACAAATAAATCCGCATTTCCTGTCCCATACTAGTCGCAAGGAAGTCCCTTGGTTTCACCTTTTTTTTATCGGTTTACGTGAGATTTGTTTAATAAATTTATCAATTAATTAAACAAATGATATTGTTCAATCCTGAGAAAAATACCAAATTTGATGTTGAAACGCCAAACTGGCAACCTTATATTTCGGTTCCTCCAACGCGCATGCTCACTGATGCGTGACGTCAGAACTGAAAGTGAAGCTCTTTCATTGTCTCGTCTTTTTTCATTCCGTCATTTGAAATTCGGCTTGCTCGAATCTCACTGAGACAGGAGAAAGCTACAAATTATGGAACTCGCTGTCGGCAACAAATTTGCCTCCTTGAAGGCTTTAACTGATGCCATCAAAAGGCATGAGGAGGAAAGTAATGTTCTTTTTATAAAGAAGAAGCAATCGAACTCGGTTACCTTTCGGGTACGAAGCAAAGACCGTAGCGCTGAGCCACGCCTGCCCCCCCCTCCCCCCCCCCCCCCCCAAAAAAAAATGGAATTATCTATTCGTTATCAGGTTTCTCCTCCTTTCCGTTATTATTATTATTATTTTTTTTGCATGACAAAAAACAAAAACAAAACAAATACATTTTTTTAAAAACCTCATCAATAGAATGGACAATGTATTATAAAAGAATCGTAACAAGAAATATTATATTATAACACGTTTCCTCTATTTTTCTTTAATTTAAGCAATAACGAAAATATACGAAAAAAAAAAAAAAAAAACAAAAACACATACACACAAAGACAACATAAAATAAAAAAGAATCGTATGGTGGCTTGAAACGACAGTCATACCGTTGCCCCAACGGCATCTAACCGTAGCCATCGTTATGTTATAGCCTGATACTGAAATCCAAAAGGACCGGCAGTTTGACGTCATTATTTGGTTTTTGCACCGGTTAGTGAGTTGTTAGTAGAGCTCAAGGAAACAAGTTATTTCGTTGGTTGAACTACTGAATACGACTCACGATTTGTTTTCTTTTATGGCAAAAGACTGGCAGTTTGACGTCATTTTTTGGTAAGTATCAGGCCATAACTTTACGAAGGCCACGATCTAACGCGTTAGACATCAAATTTATCTAAGTGACCACGTGTTGCTTAGTGTCATCGGATAAGTTGGCCTTGAAAGCCTGGGATTTTAATTGTTTTTTTTTTTTTTTTTTTTTACTTTAGGAAGTGACGAATGCGTGCGAAGAGGTCTTTGTCTGCACTGACGAACAGGCCCGATGTTCGTCAGTGCTGATTAATGGCGGGCGGTGGCACAGACCGAAGAGAGGCTGTCTGTGGGCGGCGGCACCTGTTGTTCAATACTGACCAATAACACCAGGTTATTGGTCAGTGCTGACCCCCAGGCGCTGGCGCCTGTTCGTCAGCACTGACACGCAGGTACTAGCGTCTGGGGGTCAGTATGACCAATAGCCCTAGCCTTCTTCCTATAACTTCCATTTACACTAATTGCAATAACATTGCAAATACATCAATATTGCGCGTAGTCCGTCGCCTAATTATTTATAGGAGAATTTCGGTATAATTTTATCTCTCAACCGATTGAGCCACCAAAGCGATAAGTGTATGAAAACAGGACTAAAAAAAGTTATAAATAAATAAATTACTAAAAATCAAAGAAACAAATATCAATTGTAGTAAAACCAATTAAACAAAAACCAAACCAAACCATAAACACACAAACAACCAAAAATAAAAATGAAAATAAAATAAAAATCAAAAGACAAAAACATAACAGATAATAATAGGGGCATAATTTTCACGTTATTAGACGAACGAAGATGATGCGCTGAACCGAGATGCATGGTGATGTGGCATTCATTATGGCAACCCTGCAAACTGCAGGAAAAGCTGAAAGAAGTAGACGAACGGATATTTCCGTTGTTTACCTGTGGGATTTCCCTATAGTAAATACTGGGGAATCGAATATCGAATTCCCGAGGAACACATTCCACGATAATTCCACCCAACACGCTATCTCCTTTTCCTTCCCATAAAATGCTTAAATCATGTCGCTAGTTCAAAATAGGAGTATGAAGCATTTATGATAAAATTCTTTAAAATTGATTGAAACTCGTCCACTTGTTTCGTTCTTGGTTATCTTGAGTGGGGAACCATAAACTGTTGAACTGGAAGGACAAAAATTATTTTAAAAGAGACCACTCTGGCGATTCTCATCATCAACTATCCACTCTCCAACTAAAATAGCATATAAATAACTTTACCACAAAATAAATAAATATATAAATAAAAGGGGAAAATATGGAAATCAGACATTTAGGTTAAGACGAGGCAGATAGTCCAATCAAATATTATGGCCATATCGACGTGAATATAAATGCAAGTTTGACATTCGAACCTACTTATCATCATCATCATTGCCTTTTTCATCCTGGGTCAGGATATAGGCCACAAACAGTATTCATCCTTCTCTATCCTGAGCTAACCTATTTATTTATCTCGTTCCGGTGTCTTATCACTTCTCTGAATATGATCTTCTTTAATTATTCTCCATCTTCCCGTGTCATTCCCCTTGATCTTCTGCCCTGGGGGTTCCAGTCCAATAATTCGAAGATGCTTGTTAGGCGAATACGT
>NW_027625105.1:0-7409 GCF_034508935.2 Berghia stephanieae
TACAAAAACATCTGTCAAATGTGTAGTAATACCTAATGGCGATTTACAAGACGGTCAAAATTTATTAAATAAAAGTTTTCAGGACAGAATGTATCAATTGAACCTAAGAAATTATTTTTTTTCAAACCCAAATGTGTGTGATGTAATTGATTTTTTTTAAGCTAAATTATTAAATATAAGTTTTGATAGCAAAAATTTTCCTAACCAAAACATTTGAAGTAAAACATTGTTGGCCCTAAAAATGTGAAGTTAAATGTTTTCTTACCAACATTTGGGAAGTAATCATTTTTAGGTCAAAGTTTATGAAATACAAACTATATGACAAAAATGTATGAAACTAAAGTTTTTTGATCAAAATAGTGTCTGGTGAAAAAAAAAAAAAAAAAAATTAAAAGTTTTGTGGTCAAAATGAGTGAAGAAAAAGATATTTTGACCAAAATTTATAAAAAAAATATGCGTGTAAAAATGTATGAAATGAATACTTTCTATCCAAAATCTATGCAATGAAAGTTTTTAGACCAAAATGTTTGTAGTAGTAGAAATCTTGATAAAGTTTATGAATAAAGTATTATTTCTAACTAAAAATATTGTGAAGCAAAAAATTTTCCGCCCAAAAATTGTCTGAAATGGACGTTTTCCAATCAAAATGTGAAAAGTAATAATGTTCTGACCCAATATTGAAATGAAAATTTTCTGTCAAAAATTGTATGAAATTAAATTTTTCTGGTCAAAATGTGTAAAGTAAAAGTTTTCTGACCAAAATATAATAATATTATGACCAACGGTTATGAGATCAGAATACATATTCTCACCAAATTGTCATTCTATCAAAAAAATTGTATCAAATTTAATTTTCTAATTCAAAATGTGTGAAGTAAAAGTTTTCTGGTTAAAAATTGTATGAACGTTTGCCAGCAAAAATGTATGAATGTTTTCTGGCCAAATATATGAAGTAAACAATTTTTTAGGGGGTCAACAATTATGTATTTAGAATATTCTTTTGACAAAATTGTAGGAACGTCAAAACCACTGAAATAAAAAGTTTTCAGGAAAACTGTATTAACGAAATTTTCCAGGCAAAATTTTGCGAAGTAACATTTGTCTGACTAAAAGATGTAAAGTATACTTTTTTCTGACCAAAATGTGAGAAAATAAAATGTTTTCTACTAGAACTTCATAAGGTAAATGAAACTTTTTTGTTGTTGACAAAACGTGTGCAGTAATAGTTTTTCTGTAAATGTATTGCATCATAAATTATTGAAACCGTTACAAAATAAAGACTTTTCCATGTCTTTCGCTTTTTGAGGCCTTCTCGAGGATTTGACAAAGGCAGAAAGTTTGAATTTTCAAAGTGCTGACTACTTACCCTGCAGAATTACCATCGACAGAGTAGAGACATAGCAGATATGACTGGTGATCCTATATTATTACAGACAGAAGCAGATATGTCTTACAATTGTTGTAGAGGTGCGATGTCGGATACGACACCCAAAGTTTTGCCATAATTTTCAATTTTATTTTGTTATCCATTAAAAGTATAACGTTTTTAGTCGTCCTTCTAAAATTATCAATGACATGATTAATGTCGATCCCACAAAGGTTATGAGTAAACCTTGTTCTTCTCCCCGGCAGGGACCAAATAGCCTCAACTACAGTGCGGGATATCCTTGAACAAGACAGTTCAAACCCTAGTTCAACCTATTTCCAAAAAAAAATACTCTTACAAAACTAAATGGTTTTGGAAGAGGTTATTCAAAACCTGCATTTGAAGTTCAATCCTCTTTGTTTCACTCTTTTAGCTCCGAAAAGTCGATGAAATCACTTCGTAGTTAGTAAACCAAAAACCAAAATCTAAACCAAAACCAAGCTTAATGTCACCCAAAAGATAAGATAAGGGATATGAAATAGAAATTTCACCAAAAACGTGTAAGATTCGAACTATTTCCAATGAAAAAAAACAGTTTACCAAACCTGCATTTGAACTGTAACCCTCTCTTGTACACTGTTATAGCTCCAAAGGTCGCTTGAATTACTTAGTAGTTTAGTAAACCAAAACCAAAACCACCCAAAAGATAAAATTAGGGTAATAAAGTGCTAGGGCGTCGACCCAAAATGAGTGAAGTAAAAATTTTCTCGCCAAATACAGGAAACAAAAGCGATCTGACAAAAATACCAAAATGGAAGTTTTCTAACCAATTACGTGTGAAGTAAAATTTTCGTGACTAGAAAATTGTAAAGTTGGAGTTTAAATTTTCTGGTCAAAATTTATGAAATAAGGCTGTTCTGTTCAAAATCTATGAAATTTAGTTTTATAATGAAAAAGAATTAATGAAATGAAGGCTGCACACGCTAAAATGTATGAGAAAAAATATTCTGATCAAAATGTTTGAAATGAAAGTTTTCAGGATAAATTTTATAGCGTAATATTTTATATCTGAATAATATATATATACATAACGTTTATAGCTAAATTTTATGAACTAGCTTTTTGTTGTTGCTTTTTTTTTATCCTAATGTGTGAAGTAAAAGTTTTGGGCCAAAAAAAACATATTGTAAAGTAAAAGCAAAAGTTTTTCTGGCCAAATTGTGTACAATAAAAATTTCCTGGCCAAAATTGATGAAATGAAAATTTTCTGTCCATATCATGTATGAAACGTTATCTTTCTGGTCAAAATGTATGAAGTAACGGTTTTCCGGGTAAAACACATGAATTAAAAGTTTGCTTGCAAAAATGTGTACAATAAAAGTTTTCTGGCTAAAGTATATAAAGTAACATTTTTCTGGATAAAATGTACGATGTAGCGGTTTTCAGGCCAAAATGTGTGAAGTTAAAGTTTCATAGCCCGAAATGTGTTATGTAAAATATCAGTCAAAAAACCTGTGAAATAAAAATTTTAGGGTCAAAAGTTAGCTGGTCAAAAATCTGATTGAAGTACTACATTTTGACCAGCTAACTTTTACTTTATGTATTTTGGGACAAAAGAAAAATCAAAACAAAACAAAAAACAAATGAAAAATAAATATATAAATAGATAAATATTTCGAAAGAAACAGCAAATAAAAAAAAGAAATAAATAAAAAAAAAACCCAACAAACTTTGAATTGAAATATTTTGACTAGAAAACTTTCATATCAAACAGTTTGGTCAGAAAACTGATGTTATACGATTTGACCAGAAAAAGATTTCTCTTCGCCTTTTGGGGTTAGAAAACTTTCTTTTCATAAATTTGGGTAAAAACAAAAAAACCCCATTAATCTTGTCATCAAAATATTACTAAACACATATTGACAAGAAAACGTTTATCTCACATATATCGACCGGAAAACTTTCATTTCATATATATTTTGCCAGAAAACTTTTACTTCAATTATTTTGACCAAAAATATATTACTTCAAGTATCTACATTGGTCAGAAAACTTTCAATTTATATATTTTGGCTTGAAAACAGTTATTTTATAATTTTGACAAGAAATTGTTTTGCGTTGAGGACGAGAACACGTGCATTTCATAATTTTTTGGGGAAAACACACACACACACACACACACACACACACACACACAAAACATTGATTTTATCATAGCAACAAATTTCTACTATACACATTTTGGTAAAAAAAAAATCTTACATTTCATACGTTTTGGCTAGAAAAAATTTAATTTCCTAAATTTTGACCCTAAAATTTTTATTTCACAGGTTTTTTGACTGATATTTTACATAACACATTTCGGGCTATGAAACTTTAACTTCACACATTTTGGCCTGAAAACCGCTACATCGTACATTTTATCCAGAAAAATGTTACTTTATATACTTTAGCCAGAAAACTTTTATTGTACACATTTTTGCAAGCAAACTTTTAATTCATGTGTTTTACCCGGGAAAACCGTTACTTCATACATTTTGACCAGAAAGATAACGTTTCATACATTATATGGACAGAAAATTTTCATTTCATCAATTTTGGCCAGGAAATTTTTATTGTACACAATTTGGCCAGAAAAACTTTTGCTTTTACTTTACAATATTTTTTTTTTGGCCCAAAACTTTTACTTCACACATTAGGATAAAAAAAAAGCAACAACAAAAAGCTAGTTCATAAAATTTAGCTATAAACGTGATGTATATATATATTATTCAGATATAAAATATTACGCAATAAAATTTATCCTGAAAACTTTCATTTCAAACATTTTGATCAGAATATTTTTTTCTCATACATTTTAGCGTGTGCAGCCTTCATTTCATTAATTCTTTTTCATTATAAAACTAAATTTCATAGATTTTGAACAGAACAGCCTTATTTCATAAATTTTGACCAGAAAATTTAAACTCCAACTTTACAATTTTCTAGTCACGAAAATTTTACTTCACACGTAATTGGTTAGAAAACTTCCATTTTGGTATTTTTGTCAGATCGCTTTTGTTTCCTGTATTTGGCGAGAAAATTTTTACTTCACTCATTTTGGGTCGACGTCTAGCACTTTATTACCCTAATTTTATCTTTTGGGTTGGTTTTGGTTTTGGTTTACTAAACTACTAAGTAATTCAAGCGACCTTTGGAGCTATAACAGTGTACAAGAGAGGGTTACAGTTCAAATGCAGGTTTGGTAAACTGTTTTTTCATTGGAAATAGTTCGAATCTTACACGTTTTGGTGAAATTTCTATTTCATATCCCTTATCTTATCTTTTGGGTGACATTGAGCTTGGTTTTGGTTTTGATTTTGGTTTTTGGTTTACTAAACTACGAAGTGATTCATCGACTTTTGGAGCTAAAAGAGTGAAACAAAGAGGATTGAACTTCAAATGCAGGTTTTGAATAACCTCTTCCAAAACCATTTAGGTTTTGTAAGGAGTATTTTTTTTTTGGAAATAGGTTGAACTAGGGTTTGAACTGTCTTGTTCAAGGATATCCCGCACGACTGTAGTTGAGGCTATTTGGTCCCTGCCGGGGAGAAGAACAAAGGTTTACTCATAACCTTTGTGGGATCGACATTAATCATGTCATTGATAATTTTAGAAGGACGACTAAAAACGTTATACTTTAATGGTAACAAAATAAAATTGAAAATTATGGCAAAACTTTGGGTGTCGTATCCGACATCGCACCTCTACAACAATTGTAAGACATATCTGCTTCTGTCTGTAATAATATAGGATCACCAGTCATATCTGCTATGTCTCTACTCTGTCGATGGTAATTCTGCAGGGTAAGTAGTCAGCACTTTAGAAAATTCAAAACTTTCTGCCTTTGTCAAATCCTCGAGAAGGCCTCAAAAAGCGAAAGACATGGAAAAGTCTTTTATTTTGTAACGGTTTCAATAATTTATGATCAATACATTTACAGAAAAACTATTACTGCACACGTTTTGTCAACAACAAAAAGTTTCATTTACCTTATGAAGTTCTAGTAGAAAACATTTTATTTTCTCACATTTTGGTCAGAAAAAAAGTATACTTTACATCTTTTAGTCAGACAAATGTTACTTCGCAAAATTTTGCCTGGAAAATTTCGTTAATACAGTTTATCCTGAAAACTTTTATTTCAGTGGTTTTGACGTTCCTACAATTTTGTCAAAAGAATATTCTAAATACATAATTGTTGACCCCCTAAAAAATTGTTTACTTCATATATTTGGCCAGAAAACAATTCATACATTTTTGCTGGCAAACGTTCATACAATTTTTAACCAGAAAACTTTTACTTCACACATTTTGATTAGAAAATTAAATTTGATACAATTTTTTTGATAGAATGACAATTTGGTGAGAATATGTATTCTGATCTCATAACCGTTGGTCATAATATTATTATATTTTGGTCAGAAAACTTTTACTTTACACATTTTGACCAGAAAAATTTAATTTCATACAATTTTTGACAGAAAATTTTCATTTCAATATTGGGTCAGAACATTATTACTTTTCACATTTTGATTGGAAAACGTCCATTTCAGACAATTTGGTCGGAAAATTATTGCTTCACATATTTTTGTTAGAAATAATACTTTATTCATAAACTTTATCAAGATACTACTACTACAAACATTTTGGTCTAAAAACATTTCATTGCATAGATTTTGGATAGAAAGTATTCATTTCATACATTTTACACGCATATTTTATTTTATAAATTTTGGTCAAAATATCTTTTTCTTCACTCATTTTGACCACAAAACTTTTAATTTTATTTTTTTTTTTTTCACCAGACACTATTTTGATCAAAAAACTTTAGTTTCATACATTTTTGTCATATAGTTTGTATTTCATAAACTTTGACCTAAAAATGATTACTTCCCAAATGTTGGTAAGAAAACATTTAACTTCACATTTTTAGCCAACAATGTTTTACTTCAAATGTTTTGGTTAGGAAAATTTTTGCTATCAAACTTATATTTAATAAATTTTAGCTTAAAAAAATCAATTACATCACACACATTTGGGTTTGAAAAAAATAATTTCTTAGGTTCAATTGATACATTCTGTCCTGAAAACTTTTATTTAATAAATTTTGACCGTCTTGTAAATCGCCATTAGGTATTACTACACATTTGACAGATGTTTTTGTATGATATTACACTACCGCCTAAAAGACTGCACGTCTACGTCTTACACATTGGGTGTTACTGATCATTTGGGTTATCATCTTAAAAAAATATAGCAGCTGTTAGGACAGCGTTTCACTGGGATAAAATATATTATCTGCTCAGATCGATAAAATTTGAGGAAAAAAACACCTGCTGTTATCTAAAAGTGTTGTGGTATCAAATATTTTTTTTCGTTTGTTGCTTTAGGTCTCTTCCAACACAATTGAGGTTATATGAGAGACCGCTGAAACAAAAAAAACAAGCAATCTAACAAAAATAGTACAAATGTCAATCAAAATCATAACCTAAAGATATCATAAGCTAAATTATAAATAACCAAGAACAAACAGGCAGAGGATTTACAGGAAAAAAATATCCCCTGTCAAAAATACAATCACAAACCAAAGAAGCAGGATAGGCTAGTAAAGAGAAGAAGAAACGACATCACTATCGGATCGTACACCCATGCGAACATGATAGGTATATGATTCAAGGGTGATGCTCCCATCCAACCACCCGCTATCAAATATTTAAAAACTTCGACAATGTTACTGGAGAAGTACAGTAAATATAGTGTCAAACCCTGAAAATGTGCGTTAAAAACATTCATGGTTTAATGTCATAAATAGAGATAATGTATACCTGGTTCATAAAATTTACTATTCCTACACAAAATTTTTGTTACATTTTCAATTAGGTTATGTCTTGGTATGATAACCATAATGTAGGACATGAAGTGATGGAATTGTCTTTTCATTTTTTTCATCAAAATCTATTTCACGAAGTGAGTAACTTGGTAAGGACATGTTATTGTATTAAGT
>NW_027625106.1:0-7407 GCF_034508935.2 Berghia stephanieae
GAAAAAATAATAATCAAGGTTAAAAATTATCAAAATTTGATTCGCATCTCAAATTGGGAATTTAAATTTTGAGACATTTTGTGGGGATAGATAGCGCCTTAAATTTTGTTCAATAAAAAATTGGGTATGTGATCACAAACCACGACTCATGGTCGTGTACAAATTCGCCCTTTTTCCTTACCGATTCCTGTCTTCTTGAAAGCCCATAATCGCCCCGAAAGCTTACTCAGCAAAAAAGAGAAAACTTTAATTTCAAAAAGAAAAAAAATTCATATTGCTTTTGAAATTGTTTTAAAATCCATTTTTTCCCTTACATTTTGAATTTAACGGGCTGTTAACTTTCATGAAACCGCCCACGGGTTTGTTGTATTGAATTTCACAATAATTTTAATAACACTCATTTTAAAAACAGGGTTGATTTTTTTTTAGAATAATAATAATAATGGGTTTCCCAAAATTACTTAATAGACTCGCTCTTATTCGGAATTTAAAACTTGAGCTTTTTGGGGTGCGATAGATAGGGCCCTTAAAATTTGATCAATAAAGAATCGTTTGGGAATACAAACACAGGGTCGAGACAAACCATTTCGCAAACACTAAGTTTTTTTTAAATATTTTAAACCCCTTTACCAATTATCAACAAAAGGGATCACCATATGAAATCGACACAGGGTTTTTAATTGGGAATTTAGCAACAAAGTGCCCGGGTTTGCTGTCACCCTTGTGTCTCAAACAACCAAAAAAAAAATTTTTATGTAGGTTTTTCTTTTTATTTACTGTACGGGGATGGAAGAATTATCTTGTATGGCTGTTTTGGGTTTTTTTTTTTCTTGGGTCATTTTTCTAAAGCGGGTCTTGTATTTGAAATTTTCCGTTTTAAAATTTCCTTTTTGTTTTTAATTTTTTAAATAAAAACGGGGGGAGAATTTTATATAATGCAATTAAATAGGTACGTTCTTGTCTAGGTCTGGTAAAATAAATAAGTTTACGTCTTACAACCCCCGTAGAAATTTGTTTGTAGAAAACCTCCGGTATAAGATTAGAACATAAATTTCGAAATCACGACTTTTTGGTAGGAAAGTTAGACAATAAAACCTCGACAAATTAAAACCTCTTCATATTTTGAAAACGACTAGTAGATTGGGGGGCAATCGGAGGTGGGGGTTTTCTTTTAAAATTTAACGGGAGCCAATTAAATAGAAAAACATAATGTCCATGGGGTCCACACAAGAAAAACCCAATATAAGTTTTACAGTCATTTCTCTTTTTCCAATATCATTTTTGGGAACACTTTTTTGGGGTTTAAATGCCCAATTTACTTTCTGAATCAAAACTAAAAAGAATTGATGACAAAGTTTTTTGAAAAACCCCAAAAAAATTTTTAACACAGGGGCCTTTTTAAATTTATTTGCTTTTTAAAAAAAATTTTAAAAAGTTCTTGTCTGATATAATACTTGTCCCCGCCCTTTTAAACATGCAGGGGGTTTCGTGTTTTGTATCTTGGACTTGAATTTTTTTTCCCCGCAAGAAAAAAAAAAATGAAACACAAAATCATTAAAAATCCACAATATTGATTAAACCAATTTTTAATCCAATAACATGTTTTTTGGCTCTGCTTTTTGACAGGTTTTTTCAATCTGAATGAATATATAATGCATTATTTATTATTATTTTTTCTTCTAAAAACGGCGCCCCGCGGGCGCTTTTTTTGGTTTTTGGTTTTTGGGGTTTGGGGGGGTTGTTTTTTTAATTTTTCCCCCCCCCCCCCCCCCCCCCCCCCCCCCCCCCTTTTTTTTTTAAAAAAAAGTTTCACCGGTTTACGATATATTTTGTACACCACATGAAAAACATTTAAGTTAAATACTATCTTTCCCCACGTGTTGGGTTATTGAAATTTTTAAATCAATTTTTTTTGGGCATTACTTTTTAAATTTTTAAGAAGGCTTTCAAAGGATTTTATCCTATTTTGCCCTTACAAAGGTTATGTTTTTTGCCAAGTTATCACTTCGTGAAATAGATTTTGATGAAAAAAATAAAAAAGAAAAATTTTCCACCCATTTTAAAGGCCCACTTTTTTGGGTTTAAAATCCCCAAGACAAAAAACCCCTAATTTGAAATGTAACAAAAATTTTGGGGTAGGAAAAAAAATTTTATGAACCGGTTAAACATTATCTCTATTTATAAATTTAAAACCCATAAATTTTTTTAACGCACTTTTTCGGGGTTTTGGTTTACAATTTTTTAACTGTACTTCTCCAGAAAACATTGTCAAAAATTTTTTAAATATTGTAGGGGGTTTGGTTTGGGATGGGAGAAACCCCTTTTAAATCATAACCTAATGTTCGCATGGGTGTCGACCCGATAGGGGATGTCGTTTCTTCTTCTTTTTATTAGCCATCTGCTTCTTTGGTTTGTAAATTGAAATTTTTTGACAGGGAATTTTTTTCCTGTAAATTTCCTCTGCCTGTTTTTTTCTTGGTTTTTAAAATTTAGCTTATAATATCTTTATGTTTTGGGGATTGACTTTGTCTATTTTTTTTTGATTGCTTGTTTTTTTTTTTGTTTCAGCGGTCTCTCTATAACCCAATTGTTTTTGGGAAAAGAGCCCTTTAAAGCCAAACCCAAACAAAAATATTTTGATCCCCCAACCCCTTTTTAGTTAAAAACGGGTTTTTTTTTTTCCCAAAAAATTTTTATCGTCTGGCAGAAAATATATTTTTCCCAGTAAAAAACCTGTCCTAACAGCTGCTAAAATTTTTTTTTAAATGTAACCCAAATGTTCAGAAAACCTCCAATGTGTAAACTTTAGACTTTCCCGTTTTTTAGGCGGAGTGTTTAAAATCATACAAAAACATCTGTCAAATGTGGGAAATAATACCTAATGGCGATTTACAAGACGGTCAAAATTTATTAAAAAAAAGTTTTCAGGACAGAATGTACAAATTTAACCAAAAAATTATTTTTTTTTTAAACCCAAAAAGTGTGTGAAAAGAAATTTTATTTTTTTTTTAAACTAAAAAATTTTTTAGATTTTAAGGTTGATAGCCCAAAAATTTTTTCCCAACCCAAAAAAAATTTGGGAAATTTAAAACATTGGGCTAAAATGTGAAAATTTTAAAAGTTTTTTCTTAACCCCCAAAAATTTGGGAAAAAAATTTATTTTTAGGTTCCAAAATTATGAAAAAAAAAACATATGACAAAAATGTAAAGAAAATAAAGTTTTTTGATCAAAATAGTTTGGTTAAAAAAAAAAAAAATAAATAAAATTAAAAGTTTTTTGGGCAAAATGAGTGAAGTTAAAAAAATATTTTGACCAAAATTTATAAAAAAATTAATATGGGGTGTAAAATGTATGAAATCAATACCTTTCTATCCAAATCTAGGGTTTAAAAGTTTTAGACCCAAAAAAGTTTTAGTAGTAGTAAACTTTATAAAGTTTATGAATTTAAAATATTTTTTCTAACAAAAATAGTGAAGCAATAATTTTCCGACCCCAAAATTTTCTGAAATGGCGTTTTTTCCCAAACAAAATGTGAAAAAATTTAATGTTCTCCCCCAATATTGAAATGAAAATTTTCTGTCCCAAAAAATTTTTGAAAATTTAAATTTTTTTGGGCAAAAAGGTAAATTTTAAAAATTTTTGACCAAAAAATAATAATATTTTTTCCAATGGTTATGAATAGAAAAACCCTATTCTTCCAATTTTCATTTTACAAAAAAATTTATCCAAAATTTTAAATTTTAATCAAAAAAGTGGGGAAGTAAATTTTCAGGTTTTAAAAAATTTTATAACGTTTTTTCCCCGCCCAAAAGGGATGAATGTTTTCGGGCCCAAAAATTTTTAAGTAAACAATTTTTAGGGGGTCCAACAATTTAAAAATTTAAATAATTTTTTTGACAAAATTGGGAGGAACGTCAAAACCCGGGAAAAAAAAGTTTTCAGGGGAAAAAAAGGATTAACGAAATTTTCAAACAAAATTTTGCGAAAAAAAACATTTGTCCCGATAAAAAATGTAAAAATATACTTTTTTTGACCAAAATGTGAGAAAAAAAAAATGTTTTTTACTAGAACTTCATAAGGGGAAATGAAACTTTTTTTTTGTTGACAAAAAAGTTCAGTAATATTTTTCTGGAAAATGGGATTGTATTTATAAATTATTGAAACCCCTTACAAAAACAAAAACTTTCCATGCTTTTTGCTTTTTGAGGCCTTCCCCGAGGGATTTGACAAAGGCGGAAAAATTTTTAATTTTCAAAGTTTCTGACTAATTACCCCGCCCGAATTACCATCGAAAAGGAGAGACATAGGGAGATATGACTGGTTTTTCCCCATATTATTACGCAGAAGAGTATGTCCCCACAATTTTGTTAAAGGGGCGATGTCGGGTACGACACCCAAAGTTTTTCCTTTAAATTTTCAATTTTTTTTTGTTTTCCATTTAAAATATAACGTTTTTAGTCCTCCTTCTAAAATTTTCAAAGACAGATTTAAGGGCGATCCCACAAAAATTTTTGAGTAAACCTTTGGGTTTTTTCCCGGCCGGGGGCCAAATAACCTAACTACAGTCGTGCGGGATTTTCCCGAACCAGGAAAAGTTCAAACCCCGTTCCCAAAAAATTTCCAAACAAAAAATACCCTTACAAAAACCCAAATGGTTTTTTGGGAAAAGGTTTTTCAAAACCTGCATTTGGGAAATTCAAATTTCCCCTTTGTTTCACTCTTTTTGTCCAAAAGTCGATGGAAAACACTTCGAAATTTAGTTTAAAAAAAAAACCCAAAAACAAAACCAAAAACCCAAACTCAATGTCACCCAAAAATAAATAAGGGGTATAAATAGAAATCCAAAAAACGGAAGTTCGAACTATTTCCAATGAAAAAAAAGTTTACCAAACCTGCATTTGAATTGCAACCCTCTCTTTTACAACTGTTATGCTCCAAAGGTCGTTGAATTACTAGTAGTTTAGTAAACCAAAACCAAAACCAAACCCAGAAGATAAAATTAGGGTAATAAATTTGCTAGAACGTCGACCCAAAATGAGTAAAGAAAAAATTTTCTCGCCAAATACAGGAAACAAAAGTGATCTGACCAAAAATACCAAAATGGAAGTTTTCAAACCCAAATTTAAACTGTGAAGAAAATTTTCGTGACTAGAAAATTGAAAAGTTGGAGTTTAAATTTTCTGGTCAAAATTTATGAAATAAGGCTGTTCTGTTCAAAATCTATGAAATTTAGTTTTTTAATGAAAAGAATTAATGAAAGGGAAGGCTGCACACGCTAAAATGTATGAGAAAAAATATTCTGATCAAAATTTGAAATGAAGTTTTCGGGATAAATTTTATGGCGTAATATTTTATATCGAAAAATTTATATATATATATACATAACGTTTATAGCTAAATTTTATGAACTAGCTTTTGTTGTGGCTTTTTTTTTTTATCCTAATGTGTGAAGTAAAAGTTTTGGGCCAAAAAAAAAAATTTGTAAAGTAAAAGCAAAAGTTTTTCTGGCCAAAATTGTGTACAATTTAAAAAATTTTCCCGGCCAAAATTGATGAAATGAAAATTTCTGTCCATATAAATGTATGAAACGTTATCTTTCTGGTAAAAATGTATGAAGTAACGGGTTTCCGGGTAAAACACATGAAAATTAAAAGTTTGCTTGCAAAAATGTGTACAATAAAAGTTTCTGGCTAAAGTAATAAAAAATTTTTCTGGATAAAATGTACGATGTAGCGGTTTTCAGGCCAAAATGTGTGAAGTTTAAGTTTTTATAGCCCGAAATGTGTTATGTAAAATATCAGTCAAAAAACCCGTGAAATAAAATTTTAGGGTCAAAATTTAGGAAATTAATTTATTCTAGCCAAAAAAGTATGAAATGTAAGATTTTTTTTTTACCAAAATGTGTATTTGTAGAAAATTGTTGCTATGATAAAACAATGTTTTGTGTGTGTGTGTGTGTTGTGTGTGTGTGTGTGTGTTCCCCAAAAAATTATGAAATGCACGTGTTCTTTTCCTCAACGCAAAACAATTTCTTGTCAAAATTATAAAATAAAATGTTTTCAAGCCAAAATATATAAATTGAAAGTTTTCTGACCAATGTAGATACTTGAAGTAATATATTTTTGGTCAAAAAATTGAAGTAAAAGTTTTCTGGCAAAATATATATGAAATGAAAGTTTTCCGGGCGATATATGTGAGATAAAAGTTTTCTTGTCAATATGTGTTTAGTAATATTTTGATGACAAAATTAATGGTTTTTTTTTTTTTTTTTTTTTACCCAAATTTATGAAAAGAAAGTTTTCTAACCCCAAAAGGCGAAGAGAAAACTTTTTCTGGTCCAAATCGTATAACATCATTTTTTCTGACCAAAATGTTTGTATGAAAGTTTTCTAGTCAAAAATTTCAATTCAAAGTTTTTTGGGGTTTTTTTTTTTGTTTTTTTTTTTTTATTTCTTTTTTATTTGCTGTTTCTTTCGAAATATTTATCTATTTATATATTTATTTTTCATTTGTTTTTTTGTTTTGTTTTGATTTTTCTTTTGCCCAAAATACATAAATAAAAGTTAGCTGGTCAAAATTATGAAATTTTTAAAAAAAATCTTATTGAAGTACTACATTTTGACCAGCTAACTTTTACTTTATGTATTTTTGGACAAAGAAAAAAACAAAACAAAACAAAAAAACAAATGAAAAATAAATATATAAATAAGATAAAATTTCGAAAGAAACAGCAAATAAAAAAAGAAATAAAAAAAACAACAAAAAAACCCAACAAACTTTGAAATTTAAATATTTTGACTAGAAAACTTTCATATCAAACATTTTGGTCAGAAAACTGATGTTATAACGATTTGACCAGAAAAAGATTTCTCTTCGCCTTTTGGGGTTAGAAAACTTCTTTTTATAAATTTGGGTAAAAAAAAACAAAAAAAAACCCATTAAATTTGTCATCAAAATATTACTAAACCATATTGACAAGAAACTTTTTTCTCACATATATCGACCGGAAAACTTTCATTTCATATATATTTTGCCAGAAAACTTTTACTTCAATTATTTTGACCAAAAATATATTACTTCAAGTATCTACATTGGTCAGAAAACTTTCAATTTTATATTTTGGCTTGAAAACAGTTTTTATAATTTTGACAAGAAATTGTTTTGCGTTGAGGACAAGAACACGTGCATTTCATAATTTTTTGGGGAAACACACACACACACACACACACACACACACAAAACATTGATTTTATCATAGCAACAATTTTCTACTATACACATTTTGGTAAAAAAAAAATCTTACATTTCATACGTTTTGGCTAGAATAAATTTAATTTCCTAAATTTTGACCTAAAAATTTTTATTTCACAGGTTTTTTGACTGAAATTTTTCATAACAATTTCGGG
>NW_027625107.1:0-7406 GCF_034508935.2 Berghia stephanieae
GGGGTTTGATTCCCTTTTTCGTAAGTACTTTTTTTCCCTTATACCTTATTTTTAAAAACGCACCATATTTATGAAAACAAAGCTTTCTTTGGTTAATTGCCCAATATCATAGCCCATAGGCACAATTGCTTTTACAAAGACGACTTTTTTAACAATCTTTTGTGGCAATAAAATACTGCCGTATTAGGAAAAAAAACAATATTTAAAAATTTGGCCAAAAATTCGTCCTTAAAATTTCGATCATTTAAAGAACGTCTATAGCAAAAACTCTAAACCTGGGACTTGCAAAGCATATCCCCGAACCCTCCTCCTCCCCCTTTTCCCCTCTTCCTCCCCCTTCCCCTTTCCCCCTTCTCCCCTCACCTCATTATCAACCATCATCATCATCGTCATTATCAAAAATCATATAAAGTTATTATAAACATCGTTTCTTCTTACATCTCTTTTTCTCTTTCTTCAATCTTTTTTCTTCTTCCCTTCTCAAAAAAAAAATTCGAAAGACAATTAAAAACAACTTTTCATTTTTAAAAAGGATTTTTATTGTATTCTATTTTTCTTTATTGTAATTATGTTTTGTAAAAAAATTTCTTACCGATTACTTTCCAGTTTTTAAAAATTTAATTTCTTTTTTTTGGAACTAACTTTTGGGATGTATTTCTTATTAGAACCGGTTTTTTTGGGTTTTTTTTTTTTTTTTGACTTTTTCCCTTCACTGATTAAAAATTCTTTTTTTGGGGCTAACTATTGGACTGTATTATAAATTTTTAAAACCAATTGTTTTGTTTTTTTTTTTGACTGTTCCTTTTCACATGATCTAGGTTTTTGTCACCTTGGGTCAACGCGTGTTGTTCCTTTGACAACATCAGTGAGATTGTCAAGTGACCGAAAAAAAAAAGGGTTTATACCTACATGTGGACGCTGCCTACCGGCAATGCTCTTATTTTCCCGGAGTTCCAATATCTAGTTTCTGGTTTGGAGGTATGGGCATATACAATAGTAAAAATTGAGAGCTTTGATGAAAAAAAAATTGTTAATTACCGTGTTGCCAAATCAAAGGGGGAGACCATCATTTTAAAGATCCCCCGTCCGTATTTTGTTTACGGCTAGAGATTACTACAAATGTTTATTGCAAATTGATATTGATGACATTTCAATAAATAAAAAGGGGAAATATTATGACGAGCAAGGGTAAAAAGGGGATAGACAAAATTGATTAAAAAATCACTTATCTTATACAACTATAATCAAAAGAATATTTAAAGGGAAAGAAGACGGAGGAAAAAAGAAAGAAAAAGAAGAAAAGAAAAGAAGAAGAAAAGAAAAGAAAAAGAAAAAAAGAAGAAGAGAAGAAAAAAAAAAAAGGAGGGGGGAGGGAGAGGAGGGGAAAGGGGAAAGTAGAAGAGAAGAAAAGAAAAGAAGAAGAAAGAAGAAAAGAAGAAGAAGAAGGAAAAAAAAGAAAGAAGAAGAAGAAGAAGAAAAAAGAAAAGAAGAAACATGGGGTGGGGGGAGAGGAGGAGGAGGAAAGGAGGAGAAGGAGGGGGAAGGAATTTTTTTAAGAGGAGGGAACAATTTAAAAAAAGAAAAAGAAACTTTATTTGTCCGAAAAAAGGTAATTGTTATTGAAGGGTATATTTCTGTTTTATATAAGATTTAAAAATACCATAAAACAAATAAAAAAAATGTTCTATTTGCATCCTTTTAATTTAATTGCCTTACTCAAAATAACAACATTTTAAAAGTACTTCGCCTAAAAATCGCCCTTCAAATACGCCGATTCGACGTGCACTTATTTTCGGTCTGAAACCCCAAATTCCCTTTTGGGCCTTTTTGTAATGGAAATCTTTAAAGGGGACGCAAAGATTGTCCATTTCAAAATATCAAACTACCCATGATTGTTCTGAGCCAGACCGCAGACTGTAAAATCAAGATTACCTTTACACCCTTTTTCAAAAAAAAAAACCCAAAAACTCTCAAACCAAATAGAAAATTCCAAGTTTGAGGGTTTAAATTTTTTATTTATTTTTTTTTTTTTTGGGAAGGGGGGGGGGGGGGGGGGGGGGAAAGGGCATTTTTCTAGGGGGATTTTTTCTGGGCCCAAATTTTTTAAAAATGTTTTCTATTTTCATTTTACGGATTATATGAGCCAAGGTCAAAAGGGGCCCCTCTGATACGTGTTTAAGGAAAAATTTGTTTTTACTTAATTTTGGGGGGTTTTCATGGGGGTTTTGCTTGTAAAAATTTTAAATTTTTAAAAAGAAATAAAATGAGATAGCTAAATACTCTGTTTAACAGGGGTTTGAGAAAAAAACTTAAAAGTGAAATTTGAAAAGCTTTTGGGATGTCTTTTAAAACGGGTCAACGCATCACCGTTTTTAGAAAAGCATGTAGAAATTAAATGTGATTTTTGTCACATGATTGGAAAATTTGATAATAGTATAAAGTCAAAATTTACTTTTTTAAAAGCAATTGCAGTATTTACATAGCTGTTAAGTTTCATATAGAGTTTTCTTAAAAAGTTGGTATTGCTTGTCACCTTTGGTGTATCAAACACAGCACAATCCAAGGGCTCGACAAACCCAAACTTTAAAAAAAAATCATATTTAATGGTTTAAAATGTTTTATTATAGAAAAAAAACATAGATTTTCCCCTTTTGAAAATCAAATTGGGGGTAAAATGATTCCGTTTTGCTGATATCGAGGTTTTTTGGGTTTTTGGGTCATTTTCACAAGCATCACGGGAAGCGTGAACCGTGGAATTTGTTTTCGTTAAAGGGGATTCGCCATTTTTTATCCACCCTTTTTCCACCTTTTAAGTGCAGCACTTTTATTTGCCTTTCCACTTTGGTCCCTGAAAAAGGTAAAATGAACTTTGGGGTCATCGTATTTTACATTTTTTACAAGCAACACTTTATATTTTTTATTACAAAGTCCACCAACAAAATTTTGTTTTTTAATTTTTTTATGTATTTACAAATATGATATAATGACATCTCATCTGAGACCGCATTTTTTACACAATTAAAACAATTCTTGTATTCTAATTATTTTTGTTTCAGGGTTTTAGAAAACAAGAAAAAGAAAAAAACTCAAGCTTTGACGAATCCAGATAAAAAGAAGGGTGTCAAAAATTTGATTTTTTTTTACTATTTCAATTAAAAATTTCTACAACAAACGATTTTGAGCAGTAGGGGGAGTTATCGTTGGTTCATGAATTCTTACCATGGCTGATATTTATCTAGAGTTTTGTGACTTTGGACTTTTTTTGTACCATTGGTTCATTGGTTAAAATGTCCAGTTGACATTAAGTTTGAATTTTTAATGAAATTTTTGTTTTCATGTTCTTCAAAGCTTGAAATGCATTGAATTCCATTTTAACAGCTTATTAGATTCGTACAGTTTTCTATTTTTATTTATTGAGGCAAAAATTGCTTCTGTGCCGATTTTGACCCAAGTAATACTAGAACAATGTTTTTTACTAATTTAATATTTTCCAATTTGAAAGTATTAGTTTTTCTTAAAAATATTATGAATTTCATTTTAAAGCAAAAAATTTATGTTGGCTTGGAGGGGACGATTTTTCGGTTTTTATGCTTTTTGACTGAAAAAAATGATTAGTAGGACAAAGTGTAGTTGGGGTTTGCTGTCATAAGTATAAAATAATGGTGTTACCGTTTTTATGCCCCATTTTACATTCAAGCTCTATTTTTTCCCTCTATATTTTTATTTTTTTAAGTCCCTTTTTTTTTCTGAAAAAATATTTTTTAAAAATTTTCCCAAAATTACCTGAGGTTTTTTCACTGGTTTGCTGAAAATTAATGATATAATGTAAAATTAATTTGGGGATTGCCCCTAAGTAATGGTGTCATCGGTCTAAAATTTACCAAAGACATAAGCGCTAAATAAATATCGATGGCCCCTTGATCAAACCCTCGGGGGTAGGGGTTTTTTTTCCAAACCCGTTGTCTAACCTCGATGTAAAATTCAAGATAAGCGCCCCCTCTTTTCTTTAGTCTAAGATGATAAAACCCTCTGGTTGTTCAGAGTTCAAGGGAGAGGGAAAAGTATTTTTCAAGCAATAAATTAGAAAGAATATTGTGTTTTAAAACTAAAAAATAAGATTTAAAATTTACTTTAAAAGGGGTTTTTTTTGTATTGACTTGGACCTATAATTTTGAGCACCATAAATATTCACTGCAAATAATTTTTCAATTTCTAAAGTCACGTTTTCGTCGCTAAAGCCTATAACCCGGTTATGTTTACTATTAACATAATGTACGAAATAATTTTTGGGGTATTTTAAAGGGAAAAATTTTTTATCCATTTTTTAAAAAAAGCCGTCATGGCCCCCCCTATTAAAAATACATGCCCGTCCACCTGAGCTTTTCCCCAATATATACCACCATTTAAACCCCTACCCCCCCCCCTGTCCAACAAACAATGATCTTTTTGATTTTTTTTTTTAAAAAAAGAAAAAAAAAAAAAAGCAAAAAAACAAAAAAAAACAAACAAACAAAAAACAACAAACTAAAAAAAAAAAAAAACATATACCAAATCCCGTAAACGCGGTCAGGGCCCTTTTCAAAGGGGCCCCCATATATATATTATTTATATAATTGAAAAAAAAAAATAACAAAAATAAAGGAAATAACAAAATTTATCTTAATCTTTAAATTTCTTAAATTTTAAAAAAAAAATTTTAATTTTCTCTCTACATCCTATGAAAGATGATGATTGATGTGATGATGATGATGATGAGGGGAAAGATGATGGGAATATGGTTGCCCCGCCAACAAAGTATTAAAAAAACGGTTTGCAGTTCTCCTCTATCTAAAACCCCCTTGTTCAAAAACCCGGAAAAGTGACACGGGGGTTTCGCCGTGAAACGCCGGGCGCGACTCTCATGCGAACAAGCTTTGTCCGGGTTAAAAATTTCTTCAGAGGTTGACTCGGACCGTCGAAAGTTTGGTCACTTATTACCCAACTTTTATTCCAAAAATTTTCTGAACTTGCTGGTAATAAGCTATGCAATATTGTTTTTTTTAATTTTTACAAATTTTTATAAAATAATAAATTTGCTTTCTATGTTGCTTGTGACCGTGACACCAAAAAAGAAAACCTTTTTCCAATATTTGGAACATTTTGTACTATGAGTTTTTGATTGTGTCTTTTTGTTATAATTTACAAATAAATTTTTGATACTTAACAAAAATCATTTTTTTTTTTTTTGTCGCATTTTGGTGTCCCCCGGTCACATGTATACCAGCAACCCTTGGGCATTTTTGGCGTTTATTATGCTGCGATTGACCCTAATGTTTTTAAAGGGCCCTTTTATTCATGAAGTACAGGGGTTTTTTTTCTACATATAAGAAACAAAATTTACTATTATTCCTTTTTTTTGAGAAAAAAAAAAATTTGGCCCCCCTTTTTTACCCTTGCTCATATATTCCCAAGAATCTAATGTGTTGTTTTTTTTTTAGTAGCCATTCATTTGGATCAATGCCAATAAATGGTTACAGTGAATTTCGATGCTCTCTAATGGGTGATAAACCTTTAATTGTCATTTATATATATAAAAATATAAATATATATTTTATATATATTTATATACATAAATCATACATACAACACAAAAAAAAACACGCATTTTATTGGATGATGGTTTTATTTAAGCCGAAGGTCCACTAGTTTAATAAAAATCAAATTAAAGGGTTTTTTTTCCCTTTTTTAATGGGAGGATCTTTTTTCTGTTTCGTCCAACAGATCGAACACATATTTTTTGTTGTACACGATGGTTGTTCTAAATAAATGCAAACACCTGCTTTTGTATGAAATTTAAAAAAACCATGAGTTGCTGGGGAAAAAATGCCCAATTTTATGAAGTTAGATATTCTAAAATTTTTGGAAACTTTTCCTGATGGGGTTTTTTAAAGCACATTTTGCAATATGACCAATGACTCGAGCCATTGAAATTTTAAAATAGATGACCCCCAAGTTATTCAAGAAAAAAAAACACTTCATCCATTAGATTATTTCTTTAAAAAGATTTGAACAAAAAGCAAAACCAAGCTTCAAGAAAAAAAACTTTTTTTAAAAGAGAAAACAAAATACTTAAGAGAACCGCCTTCCTCATTCAAGTAAAACAATTAAAAAAGATAAACTTCATTTAAATAATGTTTTTGTGTGTATATCTTTATTTAACTTGTTTAATTCAATTTTTTTTCAAATTTTTTCTTTAGTGCGGGATGCGGTCTGTGGTATACTGCTTTCGGAAGGAAGGTCATGGGTTTTCGAGCCCCCGCTCGAGAATATTTTGAGTCCTTGAAAAAAATCTCTACTCACTTTCTCCACCGATAGGGGTAAAATGAGTACCTGGGCCCCTTAACAGCGTTGTCTCTTCCGAAAAAAAATTTTAAATGCCTTTAAAAGGGGTCAGTCTCGTCCAGTGTTACGTTGTTGTTGACCAGGAACCCCTTGTAAAGCGCTTTGAGCAGGTTTAAGTGGATATTGCGCTATATAAAAGCTCGAGAAAAAAATATTATGGCACAGACTTCGGACAGAAAGTCCCAGTTTTTAACCCCCCCCCCCCCCCCCTCCCCCCCCCCCGGTGGCCCCCAGCGGTTGATCCTTTTAAAAAAGGGCTCTTTTCTCATGATATCTTACTAACCATTGTAAAATGGATCGTTGACTAAAACACATTTTCAAATTGTAATACGCCTCAAAGGCGTAATTTTATCTTACATACCCTGTTGCTGATGGTTGGGAACTCTCGAAAGCCTTTTTAGCATTTTGTGGGTTTTGCTCAATTTAAAAAAACCACCATTTTTGTTTCTTGAAACAGTTAATTGTCTTACTCTGGGGAAAATATATTTAAAAAATGTGGCCCGAAAAAATCGTCCATCATCGTTTAAATGACCCCCGTCTTTTCAAAAACCTCAAACCCGGGACCCCCGAATTTGCAGGGTTTGAGAGTTTTCGCCAAAGAGAGGCGTTTAAAAAACGATCGATATTTGAAGGACGGTTTTTTGGCCCAAAAATTTAAAAAACGAGTATTTCCAAGTACGACAGTAAAATGGTTTAATCCCAAGAAAGCGTTTTATGTCCCTCTTTAATTTTTCTCATAAAACCCGGGACGGGACGTAATGTTGATGACCCGACAACAGCCCCGACCGTTTACCCCCTTTTACCTCAGACAAACAGGGAAAAGGCCATTGGGCTTTAGGGGGAGTTTGCTATAACAAAGTAGCAAGAATTTTTTTTTACTCATGCAGCAGCAATGCATGTACTAATACGTAACATTTTATAACAAAATAGTAAATCCCTATAATAATATGTTTAATGCAACAAAAAGTGCGTGAAAAAACCCAGAGTGCTCAGTCAGGTGGCTGTGTTCGCCGGGGTTTGTGTGT
>NW_027625108.1:2500-7404 GCF_034508935.2 Berghia stephanieae
AGCGTGAAATGTGTAGGAAAAGGTGAAAGTTGAGGAAGAATATAAGAGAGGAGGAGGAGAGGAGGAGGGAAGGGGGAAAGATGTCAAGGATAATGATAAAATAATTTTGCAAAAATAATCATTTTTAAATGTTAAAGAGGGCGATAATCAAAATATTTTTTTTCTTGTTGACTCTGACAGAAACTGAAAGTTGTAATAGCCGAGCCTGTCAACTTACTGTCTAATAGGTCTAGACATCTAGATTATTCAAAATGGCTCCATTTTGGACAAGAAGTTTTGTCAACGAGCGATTTTGACGTTAGTAAATAATTAGAATAGTATTGTTTGTGTCTAATGGAGAAACCAAATCTCTCCTCATTTTCATTATCAGAAATTAGGGTTGGAGTTATACGTTACAACTCTACTAGACTACAGCCATCACACTCCCCTAGCCCTATCTTTTTCTGGCAACTTATTTTTGGATTTTCACGTTGTTCACCTAAAAAATTCAGCTATTCGGCTTAGATAATTTTTCTCTTTAAATTGGGGGCTCTAATTATTATTGCCCCGCGTGTGTATGATGTGGACATAATTCGGGGTTGTACTTTGACTGACGTTGATACTTGATGAATGAAACAAACTCTAACCCATCTAAAACTCTATCTAAGATAAATGAGAGATGAGAAAAAGGCATTGTTTTAAGGTTAAGGCTAATATGTTGTTTTTAACAATGCTACCATTTCTCATTCATCTTTAGTGTTTCATTCATCAACTTTTGTTGACAAAGACTTGGCCTGTGACCAGTGAAGCTGGAACATCCACATCGCCTTCGTAAAATAAATTGAAGTTTCCATTTTATATTATTGTTTTTTATTTATTTGATTTGGAACAATTAAAATATTTTGACAGCTTCTAACAAGCACTTTCCAAGAGGGTCAATACCCTTTTAAATTACCTATGCCTTAAGAAAATTAAGATTAATTAGTAGAGTGAGAAAAAACCATCCTAATCAACCAACATTTAAAAGAAATTACTCATCAATTCGCTCGTATTGTCCAGATTTGGGTAACCGCAACTTCCTATTATGCGGAACTACCCAAGCCCTTACCTAAAAAATTCAAGTTGCCCAAAACGATGATGCTCGCTTGATTTTCAATGAAACAAAGGGCAAGAAGAGTAGAATGTCCAATCAACTGTTGATTTTGCATTGGTTGTTTTTGGGGAAAAACGCATGATCTACAAATTTCCTATTATCATCCACCGTGTATTCTTCCTCGGTGTCCCACAATACCTTGCTGAGTTCATTTTCCCATAACTAACCACCCAGATCTGGTCTGCAGGCGACACAACCCTATCATTTGTCCCACAAACGCCTGAATACAAAGTGAATCGACCTTTTAAAACAACCAAAAACTGGAATAATTTACTGTGGGAGCTAAGACTAAGACTAAGAGAGAAACGACAGACTATAAACAATTTAAGGAAGATTTAAAACATATTTTTTCACTCCTAATTTTGTAGCGCATAGAACCTGAGCCTGCTGACTATGGGGATTAGCGTGTAATAAATACAAGAAATGAAGTGCGTAGAAAAGTGCCCGAAGACAACAGAGAATAAAAACTTTGCGGCGGTGATGGAGGCTCGAACCCGCGACCTTACTGGTACAACAACTCAGCCTGGCTGGGGGGATTGTGATTCTACCGTATGAGCTATCCACGACCCCAAAAAAGGTCGCTTCAAAAATGTAGTTTAACTAGACCTTCTCTCCCCGACTTCTTGAGGTCACAGTTCAACACACACAACGTTGTGTTTTTAAATACCTTCCATTATGATAATTATCATTTAAAAAGGGCATTTTTGAAACTTTCCAAGATATCAAGGCCAATTTGCCGTTATTTTGTTCTTCATTTTTTGTTCATGTACGCTATGGTCTTTGTCTTATGTAGATGATTTAAAGAATTGATATTTATTTATTTCAAACAACAGTAATATTCAATAACTAGGGTGTTTAAAAATTTATTTATGAATTTATTTCAGCCACGGCATTGTAACGAATGGCAAAGTCTGCATTGTGGTATTTTGGGAAGTCGAGGGTAAGCCCATTTTACAGTAAAGCCACCTGTTTGAACTCTGTTATTGATAGAGATGTATTCCAGGTAAGTTATTGATAGAGAGTATTCCAGGTATGTTATTGATAGAGATGTTTCCAGGTAAGTTATTGAGAGAGATGTATTCCAGGTAATGTTATTGATAGAGATTATTCCGGTAAGTTATTGATAGAGATTAATCCAGGTAAGTTATTGATAGAGATGTATTCCAGGTAATGTTATTGATAGAGATGTAAATTTCCCGTAAGTTATTGATAGAGATGTATTCCAGGTAATGTTTTGATTAGAGATTATTCCAGTAAGTTATTGATAGAAAGTATTCCTGGTAGTTATTATAGAGATATATTCCAGGTTAGATATTGATAGAGATGTATTCCAGGTATGTTATTGATAGAGATGTATTCCAGGTTAGATATTGATAGAGATGTATTTCCCGGTAATGTTTTTGATAGAATGTATTCCAGGTAATGTTATTGATAGAGATATTTCCAGGTAATGTTAATTGATAGAATGTATTCCAGGTAAGTTATTGATAGAGATGTATTCCAGGGAATGCTATTGATGGAGATGTATTCCAGGTAAAAGTTATTGATGAGATGTATCCAGGTAAGTTATTGATAGAGATGTATTCCAGGTAATGTTATTGATAGAGAGGGGTTCCAGGTAAAGGGTGTATTTTGGTTTTTTAATATTATAAAATGTATAATAAAAAAAAATAGTGGGATGCGACTCAAAAAATAAAAAGGTAAAAAAGCCACACAGAAAAAGAGGAAATTTTCAACTTCATTCGGGGTTGAACCAGTCCCTTTATGTGTGAAGCAAATGCTCTACCAACTGAGCTATTGGGACCTCCTTTGTTCTTAATAGGTTTATCGTTATATTATTTTTTTGGGCAAAATAAATATCTATCTTCAAATCTTTTGAAACAGGACAAAAAATAATATATTTCCTTTCTCCCTGGATGCCAGTTCTGGTTTATATTGGATTTCAGTTCTGTGATATATCCGTAATTTTAAAATGTCTGGTTAAAAAATTTGAAAACGCAAATAAAAAAAAAAAATACTTCTTATTTTCATCGACCAGACATTCAAGTGAAATGTAGCCAAAATGACCCGCTACTTTTTTTTTCTATGTCAGAAGTCTCCTTGGTTCTGACAAATGGACTTTCAAGTGAAATGTGCCAAATGACCCTGCTTTCTTTTTTTTCCTTTATCAGAAGTCTCCTTGGTTCTGACAGTGGACGTCAAATTTAGCATAATACGCATGTCAATTAGAAAAACTGAAAGTATTACAATGAGAGAATATCACAAGTAAAAGAATATTATTGTAAAGACTTGATGATTTCAATTTTTTGTTAATTTCCAACAGGGCACGGAGGGCTACCTCAAGAACAGATCAACCAGGAAAATTTGGACTTTTATTGTTCTCGTCTTTGTAAATATTATATTTTGTTTTGTTGGAGAGCAGTTTTTTTACATAATTTTTCAATTAAACTGAAATGTGTTTTGATTTCATTCACAAGTTTTGTTAAAATTTGCTTTGACCATTGCCAGGATTGAACACGAGTTGTTTTTTAAAATTCTGAACAAAATTACCTCTTTGGTTTGAACAGTAAAAGATTAAAACATATTTTAAAATTTTAGGATCAAGGAAAATTTATATTTATAGTCCTGATCTCCACATTGTTTCTTTTCAATCAAAATAAACGAAAAGGTGACCATGGAGAAGGAATCAACCTTGGGAAAGGAACACAAACAAAGTACATCGAACGGCCTTTCCATTATCACATTATCATTAAGATTCTTCCTGTCCCAGACTCAGGCAGCCCCACGGCTTTTTTTCAATGTATTATATTCCAGAATTGGAAGTGATACTATGACAAATGTAATTTACTGGTAATGATACTTTGTGGTAGTGATGTGGTCGTGTGGCATGACACTCATCTTCAGACTGGAAGGTCCAGGGTTTGAGTCCTGCTTTGAATGGTGCATAGTTAAGTCTGTGGAAAAGGCTCTTTACTCACATTCTTACTGTACTCAGGTGTAAAATGAGTAGGTACCTGGCTGTTGACCATACCATTGTCCCCTGTCGAAAAAAACCAAACCCTGTAATATCGCCTTGCAGGTTCGTGTCCCATCCTAAATGTTAAGTTTGTTGCTGGCTTTGAAAACACCTTGAAACCCCTTTGAGCACCTTTAAGGATATTGCGCTATATAAAAAAAAGTGCTGACACCATCCCTGTGGTGATTTGAATAATTAAAAGCATTACTGACATTTTATTTATGGAGACAGGAAGGGGGGGGGGGGGGGGGAATATATTTAATTTTGTCTCGTTTGACAACAGTTTGACTCTGTTTTCCTATTGAATTTCTCCATACCAGGGACAATCGAGTGTTTTAAAGTCAAGTCATGTATCTCAATCTCTTGTGTTTTCCTATTGAATTCCTCTATACCAGGGACAGATCGGTGTTTTCTATGACTCTGATAGCCAAGTCATTTTTTCTCAATCTCGTGTTTTTTCCTATTGAATTCCTCCATACCGGGTCAGATTGAGTGTTTCTATGACTCTGATAGCCAAGTCATGTATCTCAATCTCTTATGTTTTTCCTATTGAATTCCCCCCATACCAGGGTCAATCGAGTGTTTCTATGACTCTGATAGTCAAGTCATGTATCTCAATCTTTTGTGTTTTCCTATTGAATTCCTCCATACCAGGGACAGATCGAATGTTTCTATGACTCTGATAGTCAAGTCCATGTATCTCAATCTTTGTGTTTTCCTATTGAATTCCCCCATACCAGGGTCAGATCGAGTGTT
>NW_027625109.1:0-7403 GCF_034508935.2 Berghia stephanieae
GGCCTTTGGGGAGTTATTCTTGTCTTATGTCTCGGTTACATCTTCCATTGTTGTCACTTTTGAACCAGGTATTTAAACTTTCTACGTTGGTAAGTTGCTTCTAGCAGCTTAGTATCACTTTGAGTCAGTTATCTCTCCTTACTAGCCATTTTCAGGATGTCCCCCAAACTTCACACCTAACAAACCCAAAAATAGATTTTTTATCACTCAAACAAAATAGCAGTAAGTTCTAACGATAATTAATTAGTTAGCAAAACATGCTCTCAAAACACTGTCATTTTCTTTAAATTTTAGATGTACAACATAAATTTAAATAAGAACAATGTTGGTTGTATCGAACGAATGTACGATATCCAATAGTTGTTAAGGAGCGGGTTAAGAGCATATCCATCACAGTTTAATGAGCCCATCGCAAATATGGGTTACCAGTTTTCCCTACAAAAGAAAACGCGTCCTGGAGATGATCTGGTGTTTCTATGCCCATTGTTTAATACTATACGCCTAAAACTTAAAATATAACAAACTAAAAAAAATAAAAAAAAGCAAAGCAAACCACCGGACAAAAGACCAGAAGGAAATCTTTTCTAACCGATTTTTAAAATCTCTTTAGCCATTTTTCTGTCCTTCCCCCCTGTCACCGTTCATGGCAATGTCTAATATTGTTTTAAACCCCGATACTGCCGTACTCTGGAAAATAAAATAAAAAACAACTCCTAATTTTAAAAATTGGTCAAAAAAACCTATCATTTCTTTCAAATGACCCTCTTCCGGGCTAAAGCTCTCAGTCCAGGACTTCGAGATTCGAGAGTTTTAAGCCAAAATGAGAGTCATTCAAATCGACCGATTTTAAAGTCGAGTTTTCTGGCCCATTATTTTAAAGATTTGTTTTTCGAGAGTACGGCATTTAAACGGTTAAAGTCAAGAAACCAACAAGAGTACAGGGGGAAGTCTGTTTTCATCCTCAAAAGATTATCTGATGACACATACCAACCACACATGCCTGGGGTTCTCACTTTGCCACTCAACAACAAATAATTTTTTTTTTCTTGTGCGGTTATTATGCGTTTAGTAGTAGACACTCGCTTTCGGATCGGAAGTGGGCGCATAGATGAGTTCTTGGAAAAGGCTCTTCACTCACATTCTCTCACCGTAAGCAGGTTGTAAATGAGTACCAGGCCTTTAACAGCGTTATGTCCGAAAAAATGTAATTAGTCTACCAGGCGTCTGTCTCGTCCTACAGTTAAGTGATTCTGTTGGCCGGGGACCCCCTGTAAAGCACTTGCAGACTTCGAGTGGATTTTGCGCTATATAAAAAATCTCATTATTTTTTCTTCAATTTTACCAGACTAATATAATCGATATATCAAGATGACCCTAAAATTGCCAAACAATAATTGTCTTATATATATATATATATATATATATTATATATATATATATATATATTTTATATATATATATTTTATATATATATAATATATATATATAATATATATTGATTTTAAAAAAGACCCAATGTTTTAGTAGTTTAGCATTGAAATGTCTAGCGGAAAAACCTCTTTTTTAAATTTAAATTATTGACCCCACCTGTATACAGACATAATGTCTTGCCAATTTTCAAATAGCGATACAACTAAGGTATCTAAAACTTAATTAATCCGTTTTGTTAATTCTCTCATATTCAGAGTAATCGAGTTTAATGTTAAACCTCACCGTAACCGAAATTCTTTTTTATTATCCAAAATATCCAGGATATTGGCTCAGCCCTTTTGGAGCGTCATCCTCACTTTAATTACACCTGCCCTAGATAACTGGTTGCAGGTTGGATATAGCGAAATTGTCTTGATTCATCCCCGCCCTTTTCAGAGCGTTAGCAAGGGTATTGAAATAACATAAATTAGTCATCAACATGACTTTACGACTTTAAATAACAAAAGTAAAAAAAGGAATAACATTGAATATTAGTGGTGAAATCATATCATATCATATTAAATTGAATCAAATTAAATTGAGCTTTATATAGGCCAATTATCCACTAAATAGGCTCAAAGGCTTTACATGGGGTCCCTGACCTACAGCAATATTTAACAGTAGGACGGTATATACGCCTGTTAGGCGATATTCCAATTTTCGGGCAAAGACAACGCTGTTAACGGCCAGGTACTCATTTTTACACCTGAGTACGGTGAGAGAATGTGAGTAAAGAGCCTTTCCCTTTTTCCCAAAGGGCTCAACTATGCGCCGAGCGCGAGGCTCTAACCCATGACCTTCCGATCCGAAAAGGGTGTCATACCAGAAGACTACATAGCCGCACATATCATATCATATCATATGATATATAAATAATAATAATAAAAAAGAAGAAGAAGAAGAATAAAGATAATAAAAATAATAATAATAATAATAATAATAATAATTTAAAAATATAATAATAATAATAATAATAATAATAAATAATAATAATAATAATAATTATAATAATAAAATAATAATAACAATTTAAAAATAATAATAATAATAATAATAAAATAATAATAATAATAATAATAATAATAATAATAATAATAATAATTAATAATAATAATAAATGCTGAAAACTTTTATAGCGCTATATAACTCTGAGACAAACCCGACTCTAAGCGCTTAAATTACAAATTACTTTAGCTGAAACTAACGCATCATAATATGGCTTTAAGTGGCCCAATTGGCCCTTAAATGTCATTAAAAAAGTCAGTAACAAAAAATTGTACATTACTCATTGTATATTCTTTGAGATAAAAATATTAAAAGAAAGAAACAGTTTAAAGCATATGAGGAAATTGGCAACAAAATCAACAACCATAACAAAAGAAATCCATTTTATTTTGACATAATGTGAAAGCGGAGCCATAAAGGTATTTTTAAAACAAAAGTTGCCCATCCCATCAAGGGCACTTTTGAACTCATTAATACTTCAGCGTTTTCACATTTGTTTTTAACTGAGATTTTTATTGTAATTTCCGGCCGTCATTTCGAGGAATGTGTAATGTATGATATCAGTTGAATACCTGCGTTTTCAATTTGAGGGTACAGGTTTTTTCCCTTTCTCATATGGGACGGGCAAAATATTATATCCACCCTTTATTCCGTTTATCGTGCTTTATTTGTATTCTGCAACGACGTGGAGTTTTTACAATTTCCGTATCAAGGCATCAAAACCAGGGACGGCGGAATAAATTTACAGAGTGTTTGGAATATTCGATTTATTCTGTTGTTTTACTCTAAGATATTATTTGATATGTCGTCATAATTGATGTCATCACCTTCGTCACATCATTATCATCATCATCATCATCATCATCATCATCATCATCATCATCATCATCATCATCATCATTATCACCATCACTATCATCATCATTCATCATCATTACATCATCATCATCAGAATCGTCTCAACGTCATTATCATCATCATCATCATCATCATCATATCTCATCATCATCTTCAGAATCGTCATCAACGTCATCATCATCATCATCATCGGGCAGCAGCAGCAGCATCATCATCATCAATCATCATCATCATCATCATCATCATCATCATCACATCTTTAAATCACACAATCATCATCATCATCATAATGACAATTTTCGTCGCTGTCTTCATCATTATTATTCCGAATGGGACAGCGTGGCTCAGCATACGGTCTTTGCTTCCAACCCAAAAGGGTACCGAGTTCGATCACCCGCCACGGGGCTGTGTGGTCTTGAGCAAGCCTCTTCACTGAGCTCAATTTGCGGCGCTGCACTGCGGCCGACGGCTCGGTTATTCCATCTTCCTTGGAATAGACCCAGAGACAAATTTCCCATACGGCATGAATAAAGAGAATTTTTATTTATTTATTTTATTATCACAACTAACATTTTAACTACTACGCACCCAAACCACCACATCACCACAATGATAATAACACCGCCTCTGACACTGTCTTTTTCCACGATTATCATTAGAGTCGTCGATCTTTTCTGTAATTTTGGGCCCGTCACTCTCTGGCCAAATATCGTACCAATTTGATAATTTGATGATGAAAATAATAATGACAATGATTTTGATGATGATAATATATAATAATATAATAATAATAATAATAATAATAATAATAATAATTAATAATAATAATAATAATAATAATGATAATAATGATAATAATAGTAATAATTTAATAATAATGATAATAATAATAATAATAATAATAATAATAATAATAATAATAATAATAATAATAAAAATTTAATAATAATAAAAAATTATTTAAATTGAAAAATTTCTTTATAAAAGATAAGAAATTAATAATTGTTGATCGATTTAAAACCTAGTTTTCTCTTTTTATTGGGGTTTTTTTTGTTGGTTTTTTTTTTTTTGTTTGTTTTGTTTTGTTTTTGTTTTTGTTTTTTTTTTTTTTTTTTTTTTTTTTTTTTTTTTTTTTTTGTTTATTTTATTTTGTTTGTTTGCTTTTTTGTATTTTATGTTGATTTTGTTCTTATCTCATATATTAAGAAGTCGCTTATATAACAAATTGTAAAAGTAAATTCATTCCTAAAATAGTAACAAAAAATTGACAACAACGTATCCAACAAATATCTGATCAAAATTACTCTTTCATCTCTCGGGCTGTTCTCACTTCATCTTCAATCTTTGCTGTATTTTAAGGATACTATATCGCCATGCAGGTTTTACTATCGGCAAAATGATGAGGCTAATTATAACTTTTCTCAAAGCCTTTGGAAATTTAATTATGTATTCTGTCTGGGAGGATGACTTCTTACTCCTTCACGTCGTCATTAAACACATCCCCTATTAAAGCCAGAATGGGCGAGGAAAATCTTCCCTCAGAGCTGAATTCTTCGAGGGAGGACAGATATTATGTGAAAATGAGTGGGCCCACATATTATGTTTTGTATGTATATGTGTATTTATGTATTTTATGTATGCATGTATGTAGTTGTATGTATGTATATATGTATGTATGTATGTATGTATGCATGTAAGACTAGGTGACAGGTATGTAGATAGAAAACAATAGATGGATAGATAGATAGATAAATAGATTAGATAGTAGTTGGATAGATGGAAGGATGGATGGATGGGTGGGTGGATGGTTAGATACTGATTGCTTGATTGATTGATTGAAGGATAGATAGATAGACGGATAGATAGATAGATAGATAGATAGATAGTTTAGATAGATAATAGATGATAGATAGATAGATAGAAAAGGGGATAGATAAAATAGATAGATAGATAGATAGAAGTAGTAGATAGATAGATAGATAGACAGATAGACAGACAGACGGATATATGGAAAGATAGTGGGGGTGGACCAAAACATACTAAAAAAAAAGTGCCTTGTCCCATTAGTTCATTGTTAATATTATTTTTTGTTGTTGTCTAGCAATGTTTTTGGATTCTGGCTTTGCGAATCTATTGTTTATCGAAAAGATAAAAATTATGTCTTTGTGTTTGTATTTTTCTGGGTTTTGGGCGTGTTGAGATTCCATGTCGTTTCTTGATTGTTGTTGTAAATATTATACGAGGGTTGGGACGAAATAATTTCTCGTCGAACCCAGTCCAGACTGGAGAAGATTAAATTTGAAATTTCATCTTTACAAACTTTATTAAGGAGTAGGAACGTTGCGAATTTTAATATGGAGCCTGTGGGCTCGGCGGGGATGAAAATAATAGCTGATGATGATATGTGTTGATAAAGATGATGATGATGATGATGTTTATGATATTATGATGAATATGTGTTGATAAAGTGGGATGGTGATGATGATGATGATGAGATGATTCTGGTGATGATGATTTTATGACGATGATGATGATGGAGAGATGATGATGATGATGATGATGATGATAATGATGATGAATGATGATTTATGATGATGATGATGATGAAGATGATGATGATCATGATGATGATGGTCGTACGGGCATTTTGTTTGGGGATGTTGGGGGTAGAGGTGGAAGTGGTTGTTATTTTGTGGTGGTTTTTGAGATCGAAATTAGTCCAGTTTTTTATTTGTGGCTTTAAATTCTATTCCAGCATCTCGATAGATTATCTGACAATACCTCGTTGAGACAGTTGATGACAAAACTTATGTGTGTTCAATTTCAATGCAAAATCTATTTCTGTCTATCTAGCGTCCAAAAATATATTTCCTTCTGCTCTCGTACTCTGAAAAAAACACGTATTTTTCTTAAACTTTTGGCTAGAAAAAACTTTCTTTTAATATCGATCGCTAAAATTACTCTCTGGGTGGGGTTTCCCTACCTCCCAAGGGGGCAAGGGGGCACTTATTGTGTCTTCTATACCCCTTTACCGTTTTCCAAATTTCTTTTTGTCTTTGTCATGGAAGAGTTTACTTAGTTTTGTCCTTGCTCTGACCAGAGACCTTGCTGAGGAAAACAGTCGAATATATATTTTTAGTTTTAGGAGACGATATTTTTTCCTTGTTAATCATCTCTCTGTTATGTCTGTTATTTTTGTTTATTTTTAACGTATGATTTTAAACATTTGATTGTATTCCTCTTGTGAGTTCTTTGCAGGTGTCTGGGTGAGACTTTTAGGTGACTCAACTAAGTACACTGGGTGGGTTGCTCTTGGAATCTGCATCTGTTCCCTATTGAACTGTTTCCCTTTGTCTTACTTTGTCCTCAAGTCCTTGTAATTGTACATCTAGAATACTTTTACTATCCAAATTTTCTTCCTTTTTACTGCGCTGATATGGGCCTAAATGTGCTGCAAGAGCCGCAAAATCCTTTAAAACAAACAAATTAAACCCCCATCTTGCAAAAGGTATCAAACCCGGGGCTTGGCGATGTCTCATGTTTGAGAATTTTTAAAAACGACGAGGTCATTTGAATTAATCGATTTTGAATGACGTGTTTTCTACGTGCTTGTTTTTTATTTTCGGGGACGGGGCCCTGTATGTGAAACATATTAGTCGTGGGACTGGGAGGTCTTTATATTTAATGGCGTGAGTCTCGCTGTACAATCAACGACAACGATGTCTAGACGCAATAAGTGAAACTTGGTCCCAACCCTTAGGGTACAAGACTCCAGGATTAGAAGAAAAAAATGATCATTACAATGCAAAATGACATTAAAGAGAAAAATTGGACTGAAACGCCTATTTCGTTTTATACCAATCAATTTTTAATTCGCTAACAATCTGTCAAGCACTTTTCTTAACACGGGCACTTGAAAGAATTATCTGGTTTAACAATTTGTTAAAATTTTACAAGCAATAATCAATAAGCCAATATTTAAAGTATAAGATTTCGTTCAAAAAATTCAATGCAAAATCTATGCTTTTTAAATATTTTAAGTATAAGATTTTTGTTTAAAAAAATAAAGA
>NW_027625110.1:0-7417 GCF_034508935.2 Berghia stephanieae
GGTTTTGGTTTATTTTTTTTGGTTCCCTTTTACCATTTTTTTTCCACTTTCAGCAAGTTGTCATAAAAATTGTATGATTTATTGGCAAAAACCTAAATGAAAAAATTTTAAAAACTTTGTGTTGGTTCCTAAATTCCGGATGGCAATTTTGTAATTTTCTTACCAAGCGCAAAATCAATTTCCCCAACATCGTCATCTGGGGGCCTGAAATATTATATAATATTAAAAAGAGAATTCTCGTGTAAACGAGCCATCTTAACTTAAGCCTGACACGGGAACCAAAAATGACGTCAAAATGCCAGTCTTTGGCCACAAAAGAAAACAAACGTGATTGTATTTAAACAACCAATGGACCTTGTTTCCATGAGCCTACTAACACAACTCACAGCGGTGCAAAAAAAAAACAATTACTCAAAATGCCAGTCTTTTTGGTTTTGTGTGGTTTTCGTAAAGTTAGACCTTTTACTGCCCAAAAAATGACGTCAAAATGCCAGTCTTGGCCACAAAAGAAACAAATCGTAGTTGTATCAATTTAAAACCAATGGGACCACTTTTTTCCCAAGACACACAACGATAGACCCCGACTAACGGTCAAAACCAAAAAAAGCGTCAAAATGCCATTTTTTTGGGTTTCAGTGTCAGGCTAGAATTTTAAAACGATGGCACGGTGTAATCGTGACCCAAGGGTAGGAGTCCTTCAGTCAAAAATCAAGCAATGTTAAGAAAGGTCAGTGGTTTAAGGAAAAAATTTACCCCCTTGGTTTAAAACTTTTGGATAAATAACTTACAATTGGGGTTCAGTAGTCGAGTCACCCCGGGCCCGACAACGGCGGGCCATCTTGGCTCAAACAAAGAAAAACAAAAACTTTTTATCTTCATGCGGGCTTAAATTTTCATAGCCTGTGAACAAATTGTAAAAGTCCAAAAAATGATAAAATTTATGGGGTTTTTTTTTCCCCTCGGATACGATTTTATGCCCCTGAACAATTTATATAAATTCCTATTGTTCCGATAGTTTTCGAGCCAGTTTACTAAGTTACCATCCATTAGAGAGGAAGGACCTTTCGACTGTTAAGAGTATTTGTTTTCTTTTGGCCAAAAACTTTTCGACGGCATTTTTTTGTCATGTCAACATAATTACGATGGGACGACCTGCCAAAAAATTAAAGTTAAAAACACTTCCCGGGAAAATTTTTTTTTAAAAAACTGTTTTTTTCAGGGTATTGTCCCCGTTCCTCCCATTCTGACGTTCTCTGGAAAAACCCCTATTTGAAAATTTGGCCAAAACTCGTCCTTCGATTTAAATGACCCCTCTTTTCAAAAAAAATCTCAACTAGACATGCCGAATCTTCCTTATCCCGGTGTGAAGTTTTTGCCAAGGGGAAAGTCATTTAAAAACGATGACATTTTTAAGGCAGTTTTTTTGGCCAAAAATTTCAAATAGGTTTTTTTCCCCCAAAGTACGGTACTTGTTAACCATTTCCTCTTTTGGTCCCCGGGTGGTGCGGGTCGTACTTGATGGAACGGAGTACTGATGCCACGGGGCCCCACTTGACCCCCCAAACCACATCTCTCGCTGGAACCTGTTTTAACCTTTAAGCAGCAAGTTACTTTCTTCTCATTAGTTTTTTCATTGAAATTTTGGCTCGGTGTTACGAGTATTATAACACAAGTTATGAGCATTTGTGTAATGATAAAATGAGAAAATAATAATAACAACCCCGATCAAAAACGATGATGAAAATAATAATACTAATAAAGTAATTTAATGAATGACGATAATACAACAATAATGATTAATGACGGACGACGACACGACAAGGAAATAATAAAAAAATAAGATATTTAAAAAATAAATTTTGATATGAACAAAATTTTATCACAATTTATAGAACACAAGAAAAAAAACCAACAACAAAAAAACAGCAGAAAAAGCAAAAACAACACCTACTACTACTACGACTACTACTACTACAAACACACTACTACTACCTACTACAACACACAACCACCCCTACACTCCCCTACTACTACTCTACTACGACTACACCACCACCACTACACACTACTACTACCTAAATACACTACTACTCCTACTACCATACAAATACACACAACACACTACAACTATACTACCAACTACACACTACACTACTACTACTACCCACCACTACTACTACACACAAATACTACACTACACACTATACTATACTACTACAACCCACTACAACTACTACAAATACTACTACTACTACTACAACTACTACTACTACCACTACACACTACTACTACACTACTACCCCACCACTACACTACTAACTACTACAAATACTACTACTACTACTCTACTACAACACTACAAATACTACTACTCAAATACACTACTACAAATACTACACACTACTAATGACTAAATCCATAGCTTGTCCAATTGACCTTCTGGTTTCAGAGTGATGACATCTTTCTTATTTTCTGGCCTAAATAATTGTTAGTCATCAATATAGTTAATCCACCCTCTCTCTCTCTCCCCTTCCCCCTTCCTCCTCTCTCACCCCTTTTTCCCTCTCCTCTTTTACGTCCCTAATCACAAAACCTCCCAACAACCTTCTACTATAACAGTTAACCACTTTATGACCCAATGTATAACCCATTCATTGTTTTCCTTCGGGGGACGATAGACACTTCCAATATTTTTAAACCGGGAAGAGAAAATTTTGTGACGTCACGACTTCGCTTCCAGGGTAACACAATATTTAAAATTAACCCAGAAGCGTGTTTCCAAAACTTACTAACAGTTTTTTATGACTACCCACTTGCTGCTCATTATTTTTATAGGTTATGCAGAAGTTGGTACTTTTATTTATGATTTTTTTCACAGCCACGTGCACTTATTTGCAAGTCTGATAACCAAATTTATTATGGGCTCATTCATTGTTGTAATGGAAATCTAAAAGAAAAAAAACCCCGGAAAAAACATCCCCCATTGCAACAATGCCAAACAAGGCCGATAATCAACCTAGTTTTTTGCCCAAATCAAAACTGAAATTTGGCACACCCTCACACTGCTGGGGAAAAACAAGTTTGGATGTTTAAAAACATAACGGAAGAAAATCCCTCCTCTGATCGTTTATTATTGTTAAAACCGTCAAATGGGTGACTAAAAACACAGGTTTTTCTCGATCAAATTTTAAAGGGTAACATTTAACTAGTTTTCTGTTTTTCATTGACCAAGCGAAACATGGACTTATTCAACAAATCCATCGTAGTAAAACCTGGTATTGCTTTGGTCAACCAATCACTGCCATTGTTTACTTTATGCGTTTGTCCGAGGGGCTGGTTATTTTTCCTGTTGATTATTTTTCGGATGTCAACTGCATATATGAACACTCGTTTCACATTAAACGAAACCCCCTACACTTTTTCTGAAAAAGCTTTTTTTACATCCTGGGAAGCTTAACCCAAGATTATATTATTGATTTAAAAAACTCTAAATCCATGATTTTTTTGAAATCCCCAAAGGGTCTGTGATTCGTCTATTCCAAACAAACATTTTTAAAACATTTTGGAGCACACGCTTTTTATTCAAAAAACCCAAACAAAGTTTAACATTTGAAGATTTTATGCTGAAAAAAAAAAATTTTGTTGTTTGAATTTTTGAAGGGGAAAAAAAATAACGAAATTTTAAACAAGCTTAAATTAAACGAAACAATTTTGTAGCTTTTTGGGGTTTCCCCCTTTATCAACAAAACACGAAAATAAACATTTAAAGACAAAAGAAGATAAAAAAAGACAAATTTTGGGGACGTTTCGGGTTTCCCCCTTTAAATAAAAAAAACCCCCTTAACAAACGCCTTTCACACATCTCTCATTCGCCCTTTAAGGGTTTTCATTCACATGTTTTCTTTAAAAAGGGAAACCCGAAACGTTCACAGTATCTTCTTTTGGTGAAAAAATTAAACACACAAACAAAGTTTTTAATTTACTCTTTTTCCCCAAACTACGCGAAAATTAGCGAAAAAAGAAAATAAATCCCTTTTTCTTTAACGCTTCTTCCCCTTGTAAACCCCCTACCAGTTTCGAAATAAAACAGACTTTTTAAAAATTTGGTCAAAAACTCGTCCTTCAAATTAACCGTCGATTAAAATAACACACTTGTGACAAAAAAACCCCCCAAAATTGGCCCAAATAAAGTCTCATGCTGATATTTTTTTAGACAAAATGATTTATTTAAATATCGATTTTTGAAGGACATTTTTTCTGGCCCAAATTTTTAAAAGTGTTTTTTTTTTTTCATAAAGGCATTGTATTGCGCTGACTCTCCCTGTCCAAAATTTTCCTACAGGTCTCTCAAAGTCTTATTACCTTCGTTCCGCTTAACTTTTTTTCTAATTCCAAACGCAAGGAACGCCTTAGTCGTTCTTTTTCACGGGCCCCCCAGGCAGTGAAGCAAAAGCTTTTAAACGGTTTCTTTAGCCGAAAAAAAGAAGTAAGTAGTATAGCGAATAGTATAGTAATGTGGGTTGTAGAATTATATGTAGTAGTAGTAGTAGTATAGTAGTAGAGAAAGATAGAGTATAGTATATAGTAGTAGAAGTAGTAGAAGTGGGTAGTCTAGAGTAGTAGTTAGTTAGTAGTAGTAGTATTAGTATATATTATAGTATAGTAGTAGTAAAGGAATAGTATAGTAGTCGAGTAGTATAGTAGATAGTAGTAGAGTAGTAGTAGTATAGTAGTAGTAGATAGAAAGTATAAAGTAGTAAAGAAGAGAGTCGTGTAGGATAGTAGTATTATAGTAGAAGTAGTAGTATAAAAGTATAGAGTAGTAGTAGAGTAGTATAGTAAGTAGAAGTAGAAATAGTAGTATAGTAGAGTATAGTAGTAAAGTAGTAGTAGTAGTATAGTAGTAGTATAGTATGAGTGTATAGTAGTAGAAGTAGTAGTATATAGTATAGTAGTAGTAGTAAAAAGTATAGTAAAATAGTAGTGTAGTAGTAGTAAAGAAGTAGTAGTAGTATATATCTAGTAGTATAGTAGTAGATAGTAGTATAGTAGATATAGTATATAGAGAAGTAGAGATTAGAAAGTAGTCGTAGATATAGTAGAGTAGTAATAGTAGTAGTAGTAATCAGTAGTAGAGTAGTATATAGTAGTATATTTAGAAGTAGTAATAGAGTAGTATAGTGTAATAGTAGTAGTAAAAGTATAATAGTTAGATAGTATAGTAGAAGTAGTATATAGTAAGTAAAAGTATAGTAGAATAGTAGTAGTATAATATTAGTAGTAGTGGTACATATTAGTATAGTAGTACATATTAGTAGTAGATATAGTAGTATAGTAGTAGTAGTAGTATAGTAGTATAGTATATTAGTAGTAAGGTAGTATAGTAAGAGTATAGTATAGAAAGTAGTATATTAGTAAGAGTATAGTTGTTGTAGTAGTATTTAGAAGTAGTATAGTATAGTATAATATAGATATATAGTAGTATAGTAGTAGTAAAGAAGAAGAAGAAGAAGAAGAAAAAGAAGAAGAAAAAAAGAAGAAGAAGAAGAAGAAAAGAAGAAGTAAAATAATAAAAATAATAAAAAATAATAAAAATAAAAATAATAAAAAACAATAATAATAAAATAATAATAAAATAAAAAATAATAATAATAATAATAATAATAATAATAAAAGAAAAGAAAGAAGAAAAGAAGAAAAGAGAAGAGAGAGAAGAGAGAGAGAAGAGAAAAGAGAGAGAAAAGAGAAGAGGAAGAGAGAGAGAAAGGACTTCAATACTGACACTACAAAGCTACACAAAACAAATGGGGGGGTGAGAGAAACTAATTACTAAAAAATTAGCATGGACTGCCGGGGGATCAAACCAAATTTTGGGTGAATTTAGGAGCCTACCTGCTTACCCCTTTTCCCGCTTTTTAGTCAGAACTATTTTTTTCATAGTTGCCCAAATGAATGAGGACTAAAAACAAGTTCCGTATTTGCCCGTCGATCTACAATTCGGGCACTGAAAAGGGAACGGCTATGGGGTTTTTTTTGGGGCATACACTACTTTTGGATTGGAAGACCAATTCGAGACTCGCTCGGCGCATAGTTGAGTCCTTGAAAGTTCCCACCGTCAAAAGGGGTAACACGATACCTGGCCTCCACACTTAACTCTGTCGAAAAATTGTAATACGCCTAACAGGCGCAGTCTCTTCTCAGTTACTGTTTTCGTTGTCAGGACCCTTTTTAAAGCACTTATCACATTTAGGATAATAAGCTTAAAAAGCCCAAGACCCAGTTTAAGAGTTTTGCCAAGGGGCCATTTAAATCGATCGATATTTTAAGGACGAGTTTTCTTTGGGCCAAAATTTTGAATATTGTTTTTTTTTTTTTTACCAGAACGTCGGAATTGCGTTTTTCCTTTTTTGCCTTTTTGCCCATGGAAAGTTCCCCAAGTGGGGAGCACCCACTTGCCTTTTGGTCGGGTTTCCTGATAATATCCCGATTTTCCCATTGAACACGGATCTAAACCTTTTTTTTTTTTTTTAAAAAAAATCTCTGGGGACCTTGAGGTTGGGAACGTTCTATCTGTTTTGTCTACCCTAAACAAACAAACAAACAAACAAATAAACAAACAAACAAACAAAAAACAGCGTTGCATCGTGGCCAGCGTATCCATTCTTCTACCCGAAAGGGACCGAGTCCGATGCCGCCGTACGCTTTCGCTGTATGGCCTTTAGAAGTCACCTCCCCCGCCAATTTGCTGACCCCGGGGTTAAAATTTCCCGTCTTTCCCTTGTTATATCCACAGAGCAAATTTGGGGTGAAAAAAGTCAATTTTATATATTTTTATTTTTTATCTATAATCTCTCTTCAAGACAACGACCCGACAACGGGGATCATGCTCCCCCGTTCATCCTCTGACCAAAATACTCTTCTCTTTCTTGCAACCACTGTTCAAACCATTTAAATATGTTTATTTTTTCTACCCTTTTTCCCTTTTTTACCTTCTATCTTCATGTGACAGCAAGAAAGTTCAAAAACATTATGCGATTTACTGCCTTAAAAAATTTTTCAGCTTTTTCTTATTTAAAGAATTATAACCTTTTTTAAATTTCAGCTTGCTCAAATCTTTTTCATTAATTTTCTTTCTGTTTTGAGATGCTTAACATCCAAAAAACCACATTTCTACTGCCTCCATTTTTTTCTAATGTCTTTTGTAATTTTCCAACTTTTACACCAAAAAAAACGGGGGTTCAAAACCAATGTATTTGCCATTTATAATTTGTGGTTTTTGAAAGTTTTAAAATAAAATAAAAAAAAAATAATAAAATAATAAATAATAATAATAAAATAATAAAATAAAAGATAATAATTAAAAAAAATAAAAAAAAATAAAAATAATAAAAAAAATAAAAAAAAATAATAATAATAA
>NW_027625111.1:0-22286 GCF_034508935.2 Berghia stephanieae
AAAGCACATAGCATATTGATATAATTTTATATATAGATAGAAAGAAATTGACGTCACTCAGATCTTTATTATTGTTTTTACCCAGCCATTTTAATGAATTATGAATTGTAAATTGGTCTGACCAAAAAATACGTCAAAATGCCAGTCTTTTGCCACAAATGAAAACAAATCGTGAGTTGAATTCAATAGTTCAACCAATGGGACCACTTGTTTCCATGAGCTCTACTAACGACAACTCACTAGGCAGTGCAAAAACCAATAATGACTTCAAATTGGATTCAATAGTCTGATGTCACGCGCCCGGCAACGGCGGCCATCTTGGTTCTAAACAAAGAAAATCATTACTTTTTATTCTTCATGCTGGCTAGAACTTTCATTCCCTTTTCATATGCCTTGTGATCAGATGTGTAAAAGTCAATACATGATAAAATTTGATGGGTTTTTTTTTACCTCTGGATACGCGTTTAAGCTCCCCGGGGGAAATTTTTTCATACGGCGTCACCCATTGTTCCGATAGTTTAGAGCCAGTGTTACTAAGTTACCATACGTCATAAGGAAGGAAGTGACAGAAACGACTGTTGAAGACTATTGCCAGTCTTTTGGTTTCAGTGTCGGGCTTTTGCATAACGATGGCTATGTTATAGTTAAACACCCCCCCCCTTCTCCCCCCACTTCACCTACCTGAATCCCACTTGACGGTGAAACCTGATGACGTCAGACTTCCGTCGGAGAAAAAATCTCAGCATCGCCATGTTGTTTGGCGACACAACCAGAGGCGTCTCCTGCTTGGCGTCTTGTGTGCTGCCCGAAAACCTGTGTAAGAACACGCTGGTCGCCAGGGTCAAACCCCCAGCCCACACTTCAAGGAAATCCACGCCTTTCTCAGTGTTCAGGTCACGTATCTGGAAAATTAATAGATTGGGAACAAAAATGATTAAGAAATATGATAGTTCGAAGTTGACGTCATTCAGGTCTTTGTTATTGTTTTTTGCCATCCGCGTTTATGAGTAATCTCACTGAACTGTTTTAAAACCTATAGATAGTTCAAAGATGACGCCACTCAGGTCTTTGTTATTGTTTTTTGCCATCCGCGTTTATGAGTAATTCTCACTAAACTGTTCTAACCTGCCTATAAGCGTTCATGGTTGCACACAGTTTTGTGTGTTGGCCGTTACTTCCGGATGGCAATGTTATGAGTTTTTTAAAGCTAAGCGAAATACTATCTAACACTGTATTATGTATGTGAAAAATAATAAATCATAAATCCTATAGATCGTAGCGCTTGGCTAAGAAGCTCAAAACATTCCCATCCGGAAGTAAAGCGGACCAACACACAAAACTTTGTGTAAGCATGAACGTTGATAGTCGGGTTTAAATACAGTTTAATGAGAAGTACTCATAAACGTGGATGGCAAAAAACAATAACAAAGACCTAGTGACGTCATCCTCGATCTATCTATAGGGAAATGTGTCTTTAACTCTCTCCTTACCAATGATTTTCAGTATTTTCCCAAACTGGCAGGCTTACCCAGAAGAAAAATTTGATTTTTTAAACTCAAACAAGCTCTCTACTAAGCAACTTATATTCTTTGTTAATGGGAGCGATATATATTCATGTTTCCATCCAACCTAGTCATCGATCACATGACTTGTTGCTGTAAACGATTTGGACATTTCTGAACAAATGTAAACACGCTGCTTTGGTTAGGAAAGTTGTAAACATACCGTCATACCCATGTGTCAAGATGAACACAATGACCAAATCGTGATGTTAGATAGTTCTAAAATCTGTGAACACTTTTCACTATGTAGGTCACTTTGAGCACATTTTGCACGTGGAAATTAATATAGATCATGCCCATTAAACAAAGATCATTCTTCAAAGTTTGTGATGTACAAAATAAATCGGAATTTTTAGAAATGTATAATTGTGTCGTGACAAATGTGACGATTTTGCTGTAGTGGTAAGGGGATGGTTAAAGTGATTTCCAGGGGAAAACTGGATTTTTAAAAAAGACTTGATCTTTTATATAGCTCATTATCCACTACAAATGCTCAAAGCGCTTTATAAGGAGTCCCAAGCCAATAGCAACACTCAACATGCAGGACTAGACATATAGTCTGGTATTACGTTTTAGTTTTGACAGAGACAACGCTGTTAGTGGACAGCAATTAATTCTACACTTACTAAGTGTGGCTATGTGGTCTAGTGGAATGACAATCGCTTTCGGATCGGAAGGTCCTGAGTTCGAGCCTCACTCGGCGCATAGTTGAGTCCTTGGAGAAGACTCTTTACTCACATTCTCTCACCGTACCTGGCCGTTAAAAGCGTTATCTCTGTCCAAAAACTTGTAATATCGCCTGACAGGCGTCATTTTACCGTCTACATGTTAAATGTAACTGTTGGCCTGGGACCCCTTGTAAAGCGCTTTGAGCACGTTTTTGTGGAATAGTGCTCCGATTTATAAGCTCGGTTTAGAATTTATGTATTTACAAGGGAAACACAGTGTGTTTAAAGGTATGAAACTTACATTCTATCTGTAACCTTGACCCCAAAGGTCCTTCCATGACCCACTGGCATGTTTGGGAATTCCCGTACTGCCCCGTGGAACTCAGGAAGGAAATCGAATCTCCTGTCTTGTGTCTGTGACGTAGTAGTTACACAGTACAGCTGGGGACGATAATAATAATAATATCATACACATACAGGAACCGGAAATTAGAATAGAGAATTATTTTGTACAACTGGAGACAGCTATATATAGAGAGACGCAAAATAGGATTCAATGATGATGATGATGATGATGATGATGATGATGATGATGATGATGATGATATTGATGATGATGATGATGGTGGTGGTGGTGGTGGTGATGATGATGATGATGATATTGATGATGATGATGATGATGATGATGATGATGATGATGATGATGATGATGATGATGATGATGATGATGATGATGATGATGATGATGGTAATGATGATGATGATGATGATGATGAGATGATGATGTGATGATGATGATGATGATAATAATGATAATGATGATAATGATGATGATGATGAAAGATGATGATGATGATGATGATGATGATGATGATGATGATGATGATGATGATGATGATGATAACTACTTACGACAATTTCTCTCGTCCGAATCATCGCCACAATTGTTGACGTCATTACAGGTCAGAGATGGAGAGATACACTGACCCGTGTCACAGCGAAACGTGTCTGGGGTGGAGGGAAGAAGGGGGGGAGGGGGGGGGGGGGGGAGGGGGTGAAGGACGAAACAAACGGAAATAAATAGAATAGATTAAAAAAAAAAAAAAAAAATCTAAGATCAAACACGGAACGTTTAGGTCTGAAAACTCTACTTCAACCCCCCCCCCCCCCCCCAAAAAATAAATAAATAAATAATAAATAAATTTAAAAAAAAAAAAAAACAAAAACCCAAACAATCTAAAATAGAAACATGAAAACCTCAGCACCCAAAAGCCAGAAATAAGTCATAAAGGTTTTGGGCACTTCTTATCGGCTCGTTCGATCTTAAAATCTCAGCAAGAGGAGCCAAATAATTTTAGACACTTATATGCAATATACATACATACATATATATATATATATATATATATATATATATATATATATATATATATATATATATATATATAGATAGATAGATAGATTGATAGATAGTATGCGCTTGGCTAAGAAGCTCATAACATTGCCATCCGAAAGTATAACGGACCAACACACAAAACTGTGCGTATCCATGAACGTTTATAGTCAGGTTAATACAGTTCAGTGAGCATTACTCATAAACGCGGATGGCAAAAAACAATAACAAAGACCTGAATCTATATATATTTCGAGCATTCGCTCTCATCAAGATGATGATGTTGATCATAATTATATTTTACTTGAAATATTTTATAAAATGTTCCTTTTATCAAAAAGTTGAGCACTATTAATTCATGAGAGAGAGAGATAGAGAGTGGGGAGAGAGAGAGAGAGAGAGAGAGAGAGAGAGAGAGAGAGCGGGAGATAGAGATAGAGAAAGAGGGAGAGAGAGATAGAGAGTGGGAGAGAGAGAAAGAGGGAGAGAGAGAGAGAGGTAAAGAGTGTGAGAGAGAGAGTGGGAGAGAGAGAGAGAAAGATGGAGAGATAGATAGATAGATAGATAGATAGATAGATAGATAGATAGAGAGAGAGATAGATAGAGAGAGATAGATAGAGAGAGATAGATAGAGAGAGAGATAGAGAGAGAGAGAGAGAGAGAGAGAGGCTATAAATTCCTATCAATCTTGGTATCACAGAACTGTCGCTTCTGGAGGAAAGCGGTTGAGAAATGATAGAGGTTATTATACTGACCAGATGGGCACGGTCCAGTCTGACAGACAAAGGCCTGTGGTTTGAGACAGGGTTCCATCCTCCACACCCATTCGCCTGCGTCATGGACCATCACAGCACAGCTCCCCGCCTGCATCGATGGATAGATGGAAATGATATTATGTGCTATTCACACATGGGTAAGAGGAATAAGTCATCACATTTTATAGAACGCCGGGATTCCAGAGGCTCAGATGGCAGAGCACTGGCTTCATGCGCAATGAAACCGATCCGGATCGTACCCGGTCAAGTAAAGATTTTTCTCTGACCCCTCCCCCCCCCCCCCCCCCCCTCCCGCCCAATCAGCAGTACTTGATTGAGTAGATGAGTTGTTTCAATATGGTGAAAAGTACTTTAGGATTACTCAATCCTCTTCGGGCCTTGAGGCACATAGGGCATCCACCAGACATCTCCATTTTTTTTTAGATCGGCTGCTTTTACGGTGGCTGTATTCCAGGACAGGCCTGCTTCCTTTAATTCTTTCTCCATGGTCCTTCGCCAGGTTTCTTTGGGTCTTCCCCGCTGTCTCTTTCCATCTCCTGTCCAGTACAAGGCTGTCTTGGGAAGTGACTCTTTTTCCATTCTGGCCACATGACCCAACCAACTTTAGGATTACTAGTGTCTTATACAAAGGATGAGATGCAATTGATCTCGCCCGTTTAATGCTATAGAAACAAGTACAAACTCTGAATCTATGGTTTCTGTGGCTCTGAAGGGCTATTAAAACCCAAAAAAAACTTTCGTTTTATATTACAAGATTCACTAAATGTGCGCGAAGAGCATTTCAAAGTGTCTCACTCATAGCTGTATAGGGAACGAGATTAGCGGAAGAGTAGCGTCCCTTGATTGGATGTCACCGGTGGAGAAGTTATTTGTAAACAAACCAACTACAAGCCAAGCGCTCAAATACAACATTTATTATTCATATTTCTGTACAAAAATGCCCAGTCGCCCGATCGTCACAACACAATGCACAGCCCGATGCTTTATCTCTTTATTATATCTTTATCTTTATGCTTTATCATAGTTTCGGGTTGTTATTGGGTTTGTTTGTTTGTTTTTTTTTTTGTTTTTTTTTTTTGTTTTTTTGTTGTTTTTTTTTTTTTTGGGGGGGGGGGGTTGTTGCCGTAACGCGTTTACATGTGGGGCAGGTGAAAAAATTCCCCACTGATTTAGGGTGGCCGATGGTGGGACATGTTCTAGACTGCAGTCTGTTTGGCGCCACCCAACGCCTCCCCTTGATTGTATAAAAGTCCTGCAACTCCTCTCCCAGTTTCGAGAAGAGACCACGCCCCCCTACCCCCCCCCCCCCCCCCACACACACACACGAATGTTTCAAAGTCGATTTGGAAAGGCGAAAAGCCAACGGCCAAAGAGTGGCCAGGTTTTCTTACCTGCAAGTTTGGCTCCTGATTGTCCCAAACGCCAACATCCACCGTGATCTTTGACCCGTCACTCCAGAACGCTTTGGTGTCGTCAAAGGACTTGGAATAACTGCCTCGGTTGTATCCTTGGGGAAAACATGAGAATTCGTTTAAAAATTTGATTAAATTAGTTTTTGTTTCGAATTTTTGAAAATACTCACTCACCGTGGCTATCGTATCACAATGAACTACTCACTCACTCACTCACTCACTCACTCACTCAATCCTCTTCGGGCCTGGCTGGCTCACGAGACGATGCAAGAGATCTCCACCTGGTCCTGTCAGCTGCTATTCTTGTGACAATCACGAGGGACGCACCGTGGCTATCGTATCACAATGAACTACTCACTCACTCACTCAATCCTCTTCGGGCCTGGCTGGCTCACGAGGCGATGCAAGAGATCTCCACCTGGTCCTGTCAGCAGCTATTCTTGAGGCCATCACGAGGGACGGAACTCCCTGCTTTAGGCCCCTCTCCGAGACACTTCTCCAGCCAATCAATAATCAATGATTCTACCCTTCCCCATAAATAATGACGAGCAATGATATTGATCAAATCTACAATAAAAATATATGTGACGTCAGATTGTCAACCGTTAAATGTTTTCAAAATTAGATTTATTTTTTTTTTTGGAAAAAATGTATCATTTAAATAAATATTTTTGAAAATATATTTTACTCAAAGATGACGAAATCAGAATCGATTGAGGGGTGGAATAAAAGATTTCTTACACTCTTGCGTTTTTGGAATTCGAACTAGTCTATGTTCCCATTGCGGACTCACAATCTAGTGGAGCGCCTGGGAACACGTTAGGATTTCCAAAACACAAGAGTGTAAGAATCGTATACACATTTGGTTGGTGACCTGGGCTTATATTTCCAGGTCTGGTCGCTCCTTTTTCCAATCCTAACCATTCTCTATTTCTCTCACAATGCTTTACCACCCCACCCCTTCTCTCTCTCTCTCCCTCACTCTCTCTCTTTCTTTCTCTCTCTCTCTCTCTCTCTTTCTTTCTTTCTCTCTCTCTCTCTTTCTCTTTCTCTCTCTCTCTCTCCCTCTCTCTATCTCTATCTATATCTCTCTCCCTCTCTCTCTCTCTATCTCTCTCTCTCCCTCTCTCTCTCTCTCTCTTTCTCTTTCTTTCTCTCTCTCTCCCTCTCTCCCTCTCTCTCTCTCCCTCTCTCTCTCCCCCTCTCTCTCTCTCTCTCTCTCTCTCTCTCTCTCCCAAACAGACCATGATTCGTCTGTCATCGTATCAACACTATTACTACGGATATCCGCTGATGACCAAGTAGGTACATATTCATTCTTGAGTCGAGTGGGTAATTTACATACAGTGCCTTATCAGAGGACATGATACCAGGTCAAGCAAAACGTTATAAATTAGCTCCACACATCCATCCAGTTACTGACCAGAGTCAAGATAGCTTGACTTTATAATCAGACAAGTGACAATAATGGCTTTGACATCGACCCACTTTTTTTTCTCATCCTGATATTATTATCGAACTATTTGGTTTTGCCCAGGCTCTCGGCTGCGATCCTTCTTGTTTATAAACCTACCTGTCCACACCGCCTTGACAGAACTGTCTGTCTTGGTGACCAGCTGACCGATTTCTGACGTCATCACAAAGCCAGACGGCTGGACCAGTTTGCTGCCGTACCTTGAAATAAAAAAAAGAAAAATGGCTTTTATTTTATTCGTTTTCTGATCCGAAAAAGACATTCACGCCATGAAAAACGACTATGTGGTCTTGGGATGTGACACTCGCACTCGGGTCGGAAGGTCCAGGGTTCGAGTCCCTCTGTAAGCGGTGCATAGTTGAGTCCTTGGGGAAAGAAGGCCCTTTATTCTCATTCTTTCACAGTATTTTCACAGTATTTTCACAGTATTTTCACAGTACTTTCACAGTACTTTCACAGTACTTTCACAGTACTTTCACAGTACTTTCACAGTACTTTCACAGTATTTTCACAGCACTCAGATGTAAAATGAGTAACTGGTCGTGAACTCTGTTGGTCAGAGACTCTTTATAAAGCGCTTTGAGCTCGTTAAGTGAATATTACACTATATAAAAGCTCAATTTAAAAAAAAAAATATATATATATTGGTGGGGGAGGCCGGGGGGGGGGGGGGGGGGGGGGGTTAAGCACTTTGAGCATTCCTAGTGAATTTTACGCTATACTAATGCTTGGATTTTTTAATTTTGTATCTTTTTAAACATAAAGATCTAAGAGTGTCCAACGTTGTTCATTCTATGCAGGTTTACCTTTGACAATAGTTGTGTGCCTGTTGGAAAAGGCAGGGAGGTGGATGGAACAGCCAGATAACAGTTGCTGTAAATATTCGTCCATCCTGTAAATGGACCAATCAAAAACACGAACGTATTTCAAATATCAAGGAAATGGAATCAAGCAACAAACAAAACAACAAACAAACAAGATGGGTGAATTTTAAAATTCAACAAATCTGATCTGCTAACTTCGACCAAAATTAAAACAATAACAAAAAACAAACAAAAAAAAAAACAAACAAAAAAACAAAACAAATACAAACAAAACTTATTTTGAATCAATGTGCGGTTAAGACATGAAATGCATTTAATTTTAATAACAAGAAATGAAATGAGTAGAAAAGTTTTGTGGCCAAAGACTTGTCTTTTGGCATAATTAATTTTGTTTTTTGGTCATTGTCAGGCTATGAGTTTACGAAGGCTACGATCCAGTCCCATGCTCGGAAAATAAACAAAGGCAAATCCACAAGAGGCCTGGCATCATCTCAGTTTGTTTTTGTTTTTAAGGGTTTTACGGCGCTTGCAACACATTTAGGTCATATCAGCGCCAGTAAAAAGGAAGAAAATGGGATAGTAAAAAAGTTCTTGAATTACAATTAAAGCACCCAAGAAAAAGTAAGACATAGGGGAACTGGGAACAAATAGGGATCAGATGTAGATTCCAAGAGCATACCATCAATGTACATAGTTTGAGATCACCTATAAGTCTCATCCGGACACAAGCACAAAATCCAACAAAGAGGAATACACTCAAATGTTTACATTATACATTAAAAATAACAAATATAGTAATAAATAATACATAACAGAGAGATGATTTACAAGGAAAGAAATATCATCTCCCAAAACAATAACTATGCATTTGACTGTTTCCCTCCCAGCTAGGACTCCGGACAGGGCCAGGACAAAACTAAGTAATCTCATTCCAAAACAAAGACAGAAAGCATGGTGGAAAACAGATATAAGGGGATAGAAGACACAGTATGTACCTCCCTGCCCACTATGGGAAGTCAGGAGCCCCACCCAGACATAGGGGGATAGAAGACACAATATGTACCTCCCTGCCCACTATGGGAGGTCAGGAACCCCACCCAGACATAGGGGGATAGAAGACACAGTATGTACCTCCCTGCCCACTATGGGAGGTCAGGAACCCCACCCAGACATAGCGGGATAGAAGACACAGTATGTACCTCCCTGCCCACTATGGGAGGTCAGGAACCCCACCCAGACATAGGGGGATAGAAGACACAGTATGTACCTCCCTGCCCACTATGGGAGGTCAGGATCATGCCCAGGGAATAAACAAAAACGTCATGTCTCGTTCTACTTGTTACGTGTTGCTAATGCTTAGGGACCCTTTGTCTAGCGCTTTGAGCACGTTTAGTGGATATTGCGCTGTATAAAAGCTCGTTTGTTTGTTTTCAACCTGTATGCATTTTATAGACATAGACATAGAAATAGATATGTCTCATAGACATTTAATTCTCACTCGATGATGTTTTAATTGTCATTATTGAAACAGCATAGACCGACGTGCACTTCTTTGAAGGTCTGATAACCCAGTTCCTTATGGCCTCATTGTTGTAATGGAAATCTCAAAAAAGGACGCAAAATATTGTCCATTACAACAATGTTAAACTAGGCCCATAAGTAGGTTCGGATGTCAGACCTGCATGTATGTATACGTCGGAATAGACAGTTGGACTGCCAAACTCTGGGGGTGTGTGTGTGTGGGGGGGGGGGGGACACGAGTTAAAATTTTGGCCAGAAAACTCGTCCTTCAAATGTTGAACTCGATGGAGATGACACCCATCTTGGCAGTTTATATAGTATTATTATCTCAGATGCTTCAGAAACTACAAAAGGTTAACTTGTATGACCTTTGAACTTTTTACATTAATATGATGGAGCCAAATGAACTGTCATTCATGGGTAGGATTAGTATATATATATATATATATATATATATATATATATATATAATATATATATATATATATATATATATATATATAATTCTTAAAACTCCTCACTTGTGACAAGAAACAGATCTGTAGGAGTTTTAATAATCATACTTAAAATGTTTGCATATATCTCCAAATTTATCAAAAAGTTGAGCACTGTTATTCCATGGCTTTGGCCTTTATTAAATAATATATATATATATATATATATATATATATATATATATATATATATATATATATATATATATATATATATAATATATATATAAAATTATGCCTTTTCCACCACGACATCATAAGATATCCTCGCCTAGGCATTCCACGAAGGAATATAGATAATTCATCAAACAAGATGTCTGATGTCAACAGGAATCACCCATGTTGTCCAAGTGAGCAAATTGGGGTTAATAATCTTGCTCAAGTAAAAATAAAAACGAAAGTGCCTGAAGCAGGGCTCGAACCCGTGTCCATCCGGGTCACAGTGCAATGCCTTAACCACTCGGCCACTTTATAAACATAACAAAACAAACTCAGAGTATTTGGCTGTTTAAGTAAAGGAAACAAAAGGCAAAGAAAAAGAATGGAAGGATTTCAGACCAAACAAAATCAAAATAACAGTGAGTATGTTACCAGAATGACCATCCCCTTTCTTTCATTCAAGAACAGAAAAGTCACCAAAATCATGGCCAACATTTGACTATGTAGTGTTATAAAAAAAAAAACTTGTTTCGAATTTGGCCATGTCAGATTTCACAGATGGATCAAAATGATCTGCAATTTTTTTATTTTTTTTTTATTTCCCAAACCTGAATATCTCTCTCTCTCTCTCTCTCTCTCTCTCTCTCTCTCTCTCTCTCTCTCTCTCTCTCTCTCTCTCTCTCTCTCTCTCTCTCTCCCTCTCTCTCTCTCTCTTTATCTATCTATCTATCTATCTATCTATCTATCTATCTATCTATCTATCTATCTATCTATCTATCTATCTATCTCATTCTCTCTCTTTCTCTCTCTTTCTCTCTCTCTTTCTCTCTCTCTCTTTCTTTCTCTCTATCTTTCTTTCTCTCTATCTTTCTTTCTCTATCTATCTATCTATCTATCTATCTATCTATCTATCCATCTATCTATCTCATTCTCTCTCTTTCTCTCTCTTTCTCTTTCTTTCTCTCTATCTTTCTTTCTGTCTATCTTTCTTTCTCTCTCTCTATCTATCTATCTATCTATCTATCTCATTCTCTCTCTCTCTCTATCTCTCTATCTCTATATATCTATCTCTATCTGTCTATTTATCTCATTCTCTGTCTCTACCTCTCTCTCTATCTGTCTATCTCACGCTCTTTATCTCACTCTATCGCTCTCTCTCTCTCTCTCTCTCTCTCTCTCTCTCATCTCTTCTCTCTCTCTCTCTCTCTTTCTCTCTCTCTATTTATCTATCTATCTATCTATCCATCCATCTCTCTTCATTTATTCTTAATTTGCTAACAACCCTTTTGAATACAAAAATCGGATAATCATGTTTTCATCAAAAATATAAATCACGCGTGTCGTAGGGAAACCATCGGACACGTGACAAAATATCAGATGTATTGTAATTCAAAGTTTAAAAAAAACAGACGTTAAAAAATAATAGAAGGAGAAATTTGAAAATAAAATGGAAACATTCAAAACAAACAAGAAAAAACCAAAACAAAAAAAACAGATCTTGCTGTTAATTTCAAATCAAACAAGGAGATTAAACTTGAAGGTTTGAAACAAACAAACAAACAAACAAACAAACAAACAAGGAGGGTTTTTTTGTGGTTTTTTGTTCAAGGTTTTCAGACCGAACTATTCATAATGACGTATTTTATCTCCATCATGAAATTCACACATAGTTTTTCGTGAGTGACCCAGCAACCCTCTACTTGTTATTCTCTTTCTAAGATCCAAACTGAAACCAAAAATAAAACAATTAATTTTCTAAAAGAATCCAAACCTTTGAAAGATTTTGTTACGGGGGTTCATTTTTGGGGGGTCAAAGGTTATGACCTTGACATACTCACCCATGACCCTTGGAGATAATGACAGAAATCCAAATGAGTACATCTGGCGTAGGAATGGCATTGTGACGTCAATCAATACATGGTGGAAAATAAACCGTACCTGTCTCCTCTTTCTATCTCCTTTCCTTATCATTCTCCTCCATCCTCCTCCACCTCCTCCACAACAACCACCACCACCACACTCCTCCACCACCACCACCAACCACCTTCTTCCTCACCACCAATAACCTCTTCCTATCCTCCTCCCTCCTCACCCTACCCTCCTCCTCCTCCTCTCCTTCCTCATCCTTTACAACCACCACCACCACCACACCACCCTCCTCCTCCTCTCACAACCACCACACCACCACCTCCTCCTCTTACCATCCACCACCACCACATCTTCTTCTCTTCTTCTTTCTTCTCTCTTCTTTTTCTTACTTCTTCTTCTTCTTCTTCTTTTTCTTATCTTCTTCTTCTTCTCTTCTCCCTCCCTCCCCCCTGTTATCCATCAATTCCATCTTCTCCTGTTCTTCATCTTCCAAACCTCTCCTTCTTCTGCTCCTGTCCTAATCTTTCATCTCTACTTCCTCCTCCTCCTCCTCCCCTCTCCTCCTCCTCCTCCTCCTCCTCCTCCTCCTCCTCCTCCCCTCCTCCTCTTCTCTTCTTCTTCCTCCTCCTCCTCCTCCTCGCTCCTCCTCCTCCTCCTCCTCTCCCTCCTCCTCCTTCTCCTCCCACCACCATTTCCTCCTCTCTCCTCCTCCTCTCCTCCTCCTCTTTTCCTCCTCCTCCTTTTCTCCTCCTCCTCTTCTACTCCACCACATCATTCCTCCTCCCCCTCCTCCTGCCCCCTCCTTTCTCCTCCTCCTCTTCCTTCCTCCTTTTCCTCCTCCTCCTCCTCCTCCTCTTCTCCTCCACCACCACCTTCCTCCTCCTCCTCTCCTCCTCTCCTCCCCACCACCCCCCTTCCTCCTCCTCCTCCTCCCCCTCCTCTTTCCCCTCCTCCTCCCCCTCCTCCACCACCACCACTTCCTCCCTCCTCCTCCTCTTCCCCCTCCATCTTCTTTGTTTTCTGGATTATCTCAGTTGATCCCAAGGTTTGATATTAAATTCCTGAACTTAAAGTTAAATCTTTCGATTCAAACTATCTCTCTTGTGCTCGTCAAGCAATGCTGAGAATGACTAATAACTGGGAGGTGTTTTAGAAAAACGTTTGAATCCAGGTGCAGGATTTACTCACCTTGAGGACAGGAGATGCTCAGGTCTTGGCAGGTCTGGAATGGGAGAAATGGCATTGTTATGGTTATGAAATGACGGGGGGGGGGGGGGGGGGGGGGGGGGGGGGGATACAGTTATGGTTTAAAGAAGGGGGAGGGGGGGGGGATTACAATGTAATGTTTATAAGAAGGGGGGGGGGGGGGGAGGGGGGGGGAGGGGGGGGGATGACATTAGTGTTTATGGATGGGGGTGGGGGAGGAAATTATATGTTTGTTATGTTAATGTAAGGGAGGAATAGAGTTACATTAACATTGAAAGTAGGGAAAAAAGTTGAAGAAAGAAAGGAGGGAGAGAGAAAATGGGGGGAGGGGAGAGGAAGAGAGAGAGAGAGAGAAGAGAGAGAGGAGGAAGAAAGAGAGGATAGAGAGAGAGATAGGTAGATGATAGTAGAGAGAGAGAGGAGAGGAGGAGAGAGAGAGAGGAGAAGAAGAAAAAGAAGAAGAAGAAAGAAGAAGAGAAGAAGAAGAAGAAAAAGAAGAAGAAGAGAAAGAAGAAGAAGAGAAGAAGAAGAAGAAGAAGAAGAAGAAACAAGAAAAGAACAAGAACAAAAAACAAAAAAGAAGAAGGAAAAAAGGGTGAAGAAAGAAAAAGGGGGAGAAAATGGGGGGGGGGGGGGGAGTGAAAGAGAGAGAAAAGGGAGAGAGAGGAAAAGAGAGAGAGAGAGAGAAAAAGAAGAGGGGAGGGAGAGGGGAGGGGGAGGGAAAGAAGGAGAGAGAGGGGGGGGGGGGGAGGGAGGAGGGGGGGGGGGGGGGGGGTGGGAGGGGGAGGGTGTTGTATTGTGAGTGGTGTTTTGTATGTTAATTTTGTGTGTTTATGGATCCGTTTGACGAATGTGTTTGTGTACTGTCATTCACCCAACCACCCACCTCTCCCTCTCTCTCTCTCTCACTCCTTCTCTCCTATCCTCTATTTATTTCTATTCTATCTTCCTTTCCTAACTCTCTCACTTTCTCTATCTCTCTCTCTCTCTATTTTTCTATCTCTTCTCTCTATCTCTTCCTTCTATCTCTTCTATCTCTCTCTCTCTCTCTCTCACTCTCTTTCCCTTTTCTATTATCGTCTGTCTCCCGCTTTCTTTTTTTTCTTATTTTTCTTTCTTTTTTATTCACAAGCAAACATTTCACACTCACTCACACATTAATATACCTCCTTACCCCTTAAAATAACAACACACAAAAACAAACACACATTAAGACACCCCACACAATCACCATACACAAAAAGCCCACACCAACATACGACACAAAAAAAAAAACACAAAACGTACACACACATAAAAAACCACACATAAACACAAGGGCACATCACAAAACAATCACCACCACACACACAATCCACAATACACAAAATTTACACACACATACACCACAAAAATACACACACAATAACCAATACACCAACAATACACAACAAAAAACCACACACAAAAAAGAGCACACACACAAAGGACCCAAAACCTCACAATCAACAAAAACACACCCCCACACACAATCACACAACACAAGACACACACACAATAACAAAAGACACACACACAACACACCACACAACACCACACTACAATAACCAAGCACACCAAGACCACAAACATACACACATACACAAAAGACCACACACCAAGACACCCCACTTTCACACACCCAGACCCAACACTACAAAACACAAGACACCCAAAGACACCAACAATACCACAAGACACACACACAAGAACCCCAACAACAAAACACACATACACAAAAGCAAAACAAAAGGGACACCCCAGACACACACATATACACAACACGCCCAACAAAACATACCCCATAAAAACAAAGACACACACCCCAAGACACACACAAAATACACACACCCACAAGCCACACCAACAAGCCCCAAAAAAAAACAGACACAAACACACCCAAAAGCCAATCACACACACAGAACACACACCCCCAATCAAAATATTGATCATTTTTTTTCCCAAAACCGACATACCCCCATTTTACCAAACCCCCGGGTCCCATGGATCAAACAACAGGGGGTACGAACCCGACCACTAAAAACCCCCCCCCGTGTTTTGTACAAGTTCATAAAGACCCCCCCCCGATACTCTCTGATCGATAACGTGTGGGGGATTTAAGCGGGGTTTTAAAATTGGTTAACGATTAATAATAATCCTTATTGTGCGATGGGTTTTGTTGTTTCTTCCCCGAACGTTCTCCGCTGTTTGATGATTTTAAAGCAGTTTTGCATTGGGTTTTGACTAACCTGTGCTGTTTGACCAATTCCCACCCCCTACTTAAAAAAAATAAGTAGTTGTTATAGGCAATATTTCCCCTAACGTGCTCAAAACGTTTACAGAGATCCCCTGACCACAGCAACACGTAACATGTAATACGAAAACATGTGATGCTGTTACGGATATTACTTTTTTTCCGACAAAGACAACGCTGTTTGGGGCGGCAATGTACCAAAAAAACTTTGTACGGTGAGAGAAGGAGTAAAGGCTTTTTTAAGGGGCTTGCGCCGAGCGAGGCTCGAACCAGGGCCTTCCCCATCACAAACCACATAGCGACATTAATTGTCATCATTGCCTTAAAAACCCCAAAAAATAAAGCATTTATATAGAGCAAAATTTACTAAACGTGCCCAAGCGCTTTTCAAGGGGGCCCCAACAAACAGCCCATTTTACTTTTAAGACGAGACATGACGCCCGTTTAAAAATAATAATAAATGGCATTTAATAGGGTGTGTGTTAGGCGATATGAAAAAATGTACTCCGAGGGAAAACAAATTTATTGTCACCATTACTTTTAAAAACCCAAACCCCTAGTGTGGGTATGTGGTCTGGGTTATGACATCGTTCTGGATGGATGGTGATGGTCCTGGGTTCGATCCCCGCGCTCGGCGCATTGTTGAGTCCTTGGGAAAAAGGGTCTTTACTAAATTTTTCTCCCGTACTTTGGTGTTTAAAAGAAAACCTGACGTTAACGCGTTGTTTTTGTCCGGAAAAAATTTTAATTCGTAAAGGGTCAGGGCCGTCCCACTGTTAAAAGTTGCTGTTGACCCGGGGCCCCCTTTTAAAACACTTTGAGCACATTTAGTGGTTTTCGCTTTTGTAAAAGGGTTTAATTACAAAAATAAATTTTTAGACCCTTTTATAGAGCAAAATCCCCTAAAAGTGCTCAAGCGTTTACGGGGGTTCCTAGCCAACAGAAATGTACCCTGTACAAAAACCCGGGAAAGAAAGTCTGCCACATCTTTAGTGTAACTGTCATTACTGTTCAAGAACATCGTTCTGCCCCGAAAATCAATATGGAATCAAGTCAAGCGAATTCAACTATTTGGTAAAGGGGAAAATTTCACTTGACGTGGGAAAGTTTCTCCAATTTGCCCTGCTCTGACAAAAAAACACATTGAAAATTTTGGCTAGAAAAACCATTCTTAAAAATTTGATCGTTTTTAAATAACCCTCCCTTTGGGCCCGGGAAAAAATCTCAAAATTTTTCTGGAAATCTGGGTTGAGGGGGTTTTTTTCTTTTGTTTTTTGACAAGATAAAGGCCATTTTTAATCAGTTGATATTTGAAGGACGATTTTTTCTGGTCAAAATTTTAAGTGTGTTTTTTTAAATTTTTTTTTTTTCAAGTGAGCGAATGCAAAAATTAGATAGGGAAAAAAGAGTCGGGCGGCAACAGGCCCTTTTCGTTAATCAAGCTTTTGTCATTGACGGGGCGGGTCCTTGTACGCCAGGGTCATTATAGAAGGTCATTTTTACCGATTGATTTTTTGGGGTTTCCCAAAGCCCAAATGAAAGAAACGATTTTTTTTTTGTTTCCTTTTCAAATTTTGTGCGATTTGCTTTACTTATTGTTTGAAAATTTTGGGTTTCTGTTTCAGTTTAACCAGGTTGAATGAAACCTTTTTGACTTTATTGGTAAAGAAGGATCGGAGAATGAACTCATAAAAGGCTGCTCCCCCTTTGGTCGAATTGTTCTATTAATTGCCAAATTTACATTGCAATATTGTCAATGATCACTTAGGTTCCAACGCCGGGAAAAAAAATTGGGGTTTCCTAAAAATCGCCATTAACAGGAAGGGCCAAAACGCATCAAATATGTAAGATGGAACTTGGGGCAGTGATCCCTGCCCGAATGTCAGGAGCCAGAGACAGCAATACTTTGGGTCCTCAACTGTCCGTAACAAAAACTTGAAGGGGGCTAAAAACGTTCTTGGGGGTTTTAGGAAAGACTTTACAAGCTGGGGGGGCGAATTGAATTGGGTGTAACCCCATACGTACTACTACTACTTTATTTCGTTATTTATCAGGTCCCGATTAAACGTTTTTCATAGAGGGTTTTTTTTTTTTAATAGGGGTAAGCGGTCATGCAATGGCCATAGGGATTATTTACAACCTTTGTTTTCCCCTAAAGGGTTTATCACACACACAACACACACAATATATACCCCTACAAAATTTGGGCACAATGCACACATATATACCCCCATGTACACGCGGGGTACGTATAAAACCACAGGAAACAATGTTAAAATTTAAATCACATTATTTACAAAAAGCTAGGTTCATAGGTTCTCTCTTTTTCCCTCTTACTCTCTCTCTCTCTGTCCCCCTCTTACTTTTTCCCCCCTTTTTTATCTTGTCTCTTCTCTCTCTCTCTCTCTATCTTCTCTCTTCTCTCCTCTCTTCTCTTCTCTATCCCCTCTCTCTCTTTCTTCTCTGTCTTAATTTTCCGCTTTTTCCTCCTCTCCCTCTCCCCCCTTCTCTTACTACTACTACTACTACTACTACTATTTCTACTACAAACTACTACTATTTACAAACTTCCACTACTACACTACTATACTATACTACTACTACTTCTATTACTTACTACTACTCCCAAATATACTACTACTACTACTACTACTACTACTACTACTACTACTACAAATATTACTACTTACTATATACTACTACTTCTACTACTACTACATACTACTACTATACTACCACATACTATTTACTATACTACAAATACTTATACTACAAACTCCCTACTACACTACTACTACCACTCCCACTTTTCAAATTACAAAATAAAGGGCCCAATCCTATTCTAATACAAATCACCCCCCCCCCACCCCCCCCCCACAATCCCCCCCAAATCAGGCCCAGGGAATCTGCTAATGTAATCTGATATATAGACCCTATAGATTTCCTGTAAGTTCCCATTGATCTCACACACACACGATAATGGTGTTTCAATATTTATATAAGTAGGTCCTACGGGATTCTTACAAAACCAAAATTTTCCCCCGCATTTTAGCCCAATTACGCTTTTAAATTTTTAAAAATCAATGAATAATGGTGATGATAATAATAATAATAAAAATTATAATAATAATAATAAATAATAATTTAAAAATAATAATAATAATAATAATTATAATAATAATAATAAATAATAATAATAATAATAATTTAAAAATAATAATAATAATATGATAATAATAATAAAAATAATAATAATAAATAATAATAATAATAATAAAATAATAATAATAATAATAATAATAAATATTAATGATAATAATAATATAATAATAATAATAATAATAATAATAATAATAATAATAATAATAATAATAAATAATAATAATAATAATAATAATGATCATAATAAATAATATAATAATAATAATATAATAATAATAATAATAATAATAATAATATAAATAATAATAATAATAATAAAAAATAAGATCTTTATTGTCCATAAATATGGCAATTTGTCATTTAGTTACACTTGTTATTAAAGTTACATCATAACTATAACGTTGAAAAGATATTTCACTCCTACTTATTCTCTCTCTCTCTCTCTCTCTCTCTCTCTCTCTCTCTCTCTCTCTCTCTCTCTCTCTTCCTCTCTTTCTTTCACGCGTGCGATATCCACAACTTAATCATATTCATTTCGAAACCACTTTACATGTGCTTATGGATTGCCCATTATACAACGTGCAACGTTCGAACCACTGGGTTTCCCCTACAACAATCAACACAAAGCTCTATGGTGAGGCTGAGGACCTAAAGCGGACCACAGACTTCATAGCAGATATCGGACTGCAGCCATAGATGTCCATCAGAGGAATGAAGAAGAAGAAAAGATTTCGTTTTCCATTTTTTACAACTGTGGGAATTCGACACCGAATATTATCATCTTTATCAATTAAATATTAAAACAAAAAACGTCACCCTGTGACTTTAAACAAATTTGAATGAAATCTCTGGTTTGTTACTCGGTATTCAAAAAATTTGGAATTTTGGTAACTTTAATCTGTATGATAATCGATATTGGGGGGAATGCGGTTGTCTCCGATTTTTCCCCCTTAGTTGGCCCCAACACTTTGGAAATACTGTTTTTTAAGGATTCCTTCTTCTTTTTCTTTTTTTCTTCTTCTTCTTCTTCTTCTTCTTCTTCTTCTTCTTCTTCTTCTTCTTCTTCTTCTTCTTTCTCCTCCTCCTCCTCCTCCTCCTCCTCCTCCCCCTTTCCTTCTTTTTCTTCTTCTTCTTCCTTCTTTTCTTCTTCTTCTTCTTCTTCTCTTCTTCTTCTTTCTTTCTTCTTCTTCTTCTTCCTTCTTCTTCTTCTTCTTCTTCTTCTCCTCCTCCCTCCTCCTCCTTCTTCTTCTTCTTCTTCTTTTTTTTTTTCTTCTTCTCTTCTCTTCTTCTTCTTCTTCTTCTTCTTCTTCTTTTCTTCTTCTTCTTCTTCTTCTTCTTATTCTTTTTTTCTTCTTCTTTTCTCCTCCTCCTCCTCCTCCTCCCCCTCCTCCTCCTCCTCCCCCTTTCCTCCCCCCTTTCCTCTTTCTTCTTCTTCTTTTTTTTCTTCTTCTTTTCTTTTTCCTTCTTTTTTCCTCCTCCCTCCCTCCTCCTCCTCCTCCTCCTCCTCCCCCCCTTCCTCCCCCTCCTCCCCCTCCTCCTCCTCCTCCCCTTTTCTTTTCTTTTTTTCTTCTTCTTCTTCTTCTTCTTCCTTCTTCTTCTTCTTTTTTCCTTCTCTTCTTCTTCTTCTTTGTTCCCTCTTATAATATTGTCTTTATAATTTTCTGAATGCCCGGTTAACAAAAGGACCCGGAGACAAATAACAAAATTTATACAGCGCATCTACCCCACAATGAACAGGGGGCCTCTGAGCGCAGACTTAAAACAACACTTCCGAGGCTTGATCATTTCAATGGCCCAGAGGGCTCGGGAGCGAAAGATTTCAAAAACCCTTTCCCCGGGGCCCTTGATCATTTCCAATGGACAGGGGGCTTTTTGAGCGCAGACTTCAACAACACTTCCCGAGGCTTGATCATTTCCAATGGACAGAGGGCTCTGAGCGCAGACTTCAACAAACACTTCCCGAGGCTTGATCTTTTCCCAAATGGACAGGGGGCCCATCTGAGCGCGATTTCAAAAACCCACTTCCCGAGGCTTGTTTCATTTCCAATGGAAGAGGGCTCTGAGCGAGACTTCAAAAAAACATTTTCCCCGGAGGTTTGATCATTTCCAAGGGAAACGGGGGGCTCTGAGCGCAGATTTTAAAACAACACTTCCCGGGGCTTGTTTTTTTTCCCAAAAAAAGGACAGAGGGCTCTGAGCGAAAGACTTAAAACAACACTTCCCGAGGCTTGATCATTTCCAATGGACAGGGGGGGCTCTGAGCGCAAAATTCAACAAAAATTCCCCGAGGCTTGATCTTTTCCCAATGGACAGGGGGCTTTTGAGCGCGGGACTTCAACAACCTTCCCGAGGTTTTGATAATTTCCAATGGCAGGGGGCTTGAGCGCAGACTTCAACAACACTTCCCGAGGCTTGATCATTTCCAATGGACAGAGGGCTCTGAGCCCCCAGACTTCAACAACACTTCCCGAGGCTTGTTTCTTTTCCCAAATGGACAGGGGCTCTGAGCGCAGACTTCAACAACCTTCCCGAGGTTTGAGAATTTCTACGAATGAACTTTCTTCTTCTTTCAGCTAATTCCGCATGTTTTTTAAGGTTGCCTTTAATGAATGTCACATCTCCTTGCATCTCGGTTCAGAGCATATCCCCCTTCAGGCCCAGTTCTTTCATATCATCCTTTTTCTTATCCAACCATATTTTCTTCGGGCATCCCCTTTTCCTCTTTTTCCCCTAATTTTAAGTCCAATACTTTCCTTCCCACGTACTCCCTCTCTCGTCTCTTTACATGTCCAAGCATTTTCAATTTTAATCTTTCTTCTCTGATCTTTTTTGATACATTCTTCACTTCAGTTAACCTTCGAATTCGTTCATTTCTCAATTCATTTCTCAATTTCTACGAGTGAACACAAATCCCCAAATTCCAAAAATCCCACCAACCGTGCGTTTTCCAAAAACCCCAACGCCCCGAGATGTAGTCCCCCGTGATTGCGTCATTTTTTTTGAGCTTCCCGCAGCCGTGACGTCAATTCCCTCGTAATGAGCATTTGTAACTTAGTTGTGGTTTAATCTATCGGGGAAAAAATGGCGGACGCCCTTATGAAATATTCTTCCCACGAACTTAAAAAGGGGTATCCAGAGGAGAAAAAAATTTAAAAAAACTGATATGTTTGACCCCTTTTTTACATTCTGTTTACATTTGAAAAAGTTCAAGTCAGCAGGGAAAAATAAAAAGTACCGGGTTTTCTTTGTTTAGAACCAAGCTGCTGGTTGCTGGGGGGACGTTTACATCAGATAATTTAATCCTATAAATTAAATTTTTATTATTATTTTTTTATTTTTTATTATTATTATTATTATTATTTTTATATTTTTATTATTATTATATTATTATTTTTTTTTATTTTTATTATATTATTATTATTATCATTATCATTTTTTTTATTATTTTTTATTATTATTATTATTATTATTATTTTATTTTTTTTATTATTATT
>NW_027625112.1:0-5000 GCF_034508935.2 Berghia stephanieae
GCCCCCGTTACATTTTTCCCGAACCCGGTGTAAAAAGAGTTTCCTGGACATTAACAGCGGGGTCTTTGTCAGAAAAATAAAAAGTAATATCCCTAAAAAGGGTTTTATGTTTTTCGTTTATTTTTTACTGTTGGTTTAGGAAACCCTTGTAAAGCGTTTGAAAATTTTAGGGGTTTGAGGGTATATAAAAAACTCATTTTTTTTTAAAAATTCTGGGTAATTTTTTCCTGGAGTTGAACCCGGTTCCCCCCGCATAAAAGGGCTCAGCGGTACAGACTTTGCTTATAAATAATGGTACCCATTCGATCCCCGCCGCTGCAAAGTGGGGCCCTGCGTCACCGGCGCCCCTTTCTCAATGTTTCGGCGCTGCACTGCGGTTGAGCCTGGGTAATTTTCCCTTTTTCCCTTTGGGAAAATAACCCCCAGAGATAAAATTTTCCCCATGAGATGAATAAAAAAGTATGCGGTTGGTTAAAAGCCATAACATTGCCAAACCGGAAATAGAAAGGGCCAACACACCAAAAATTGGGGGTAAACCTTAACGTTTTATGTCGGGTTTTTACAGTTTAAAGAGCATAACTCATAAACGGGGGGATGGAAAAAAACCCCAATAACAAAGGGCCGATGAGCATCTTCGAACTACTATAAGGGGTTTTATTCTATTTTTTTTTTTTTTTTTTCTTAAAATTTTTTTTTTTTTAAAGAAAAAATGGGGTTTTTAAACCCTAGCCATGTAAAGTTGTGGGGCCCGATACTGACCAAAAAATGACGTCAAAAAAGCCAGTCTTTGGAAAAAAAAAAAACAAATTTTGTGAGGGTTTTAAATTTAATAGTTTTTAACTAATTGGAAACACCTTTTTTCCATGAGGGACTACTAAAAGACAACTCATAGGCGGTTCAAAAAAAACAAATAATGCCCTCAAAATTACATTCTTTTGGGGTTTTTGTTTTCAGGGGATAACTTAAAAAGAAAGGGTACGGGTATTTTTACCCGGGTTTTTCAAATTTTTTAAAAAAAATATTGTTTTCCAATTGATAAAAATGCTAAAAAATTAAAAGGATGTTTTAAAGGGGAAAGGATTGGGAGGGCGGGTTTAGTTTCCCTTTTAAAGTGTCAAAATAATACAAAATTTTGGGGGGCTTTAATTCCCTTTTTTTTCATTATCTAAATGAGTAATATGGTTTATTAAAATTTCAATTCAGTGCTGCAGAGTCCCCCCAGAAATTATTTTTTTAAAAGGTTTAAGGTCCTTTTTTTATTAAAGTAGGTCCGCTTTACTAAAAGCTCATAACATTTGCCATCCGGGTTTTTAAAGGACCAGCACAAAAAAAAAATTTTGTAACAAATGTGAACATTTAAAGTAGGTTTTTTTACACTTTAAATTTTGGGAAATTTCTAAAAGCATGGATTTTAAAAAAAAAATTTTTAAAAATTTTAAAAAAGGCCTGAGCGGAAACTTTCCCTTTTATTTATTCAGCATTAAAAAAAAGCCCGTGACGTCATACCAGGGAATTGACCCAAAAATGACGTCAAAATACAAGTCTTTTGGCCACAAAGGAAAAACAAAATTGGTTTAATTGAATTTACAAGTTTAACCAAAGGGAAACAGTGTATTTTAAATTTAGAACAATAACGACAACTCACAAAGGATGAAGAACGTGAAGATCTGAAGGGTCACAGCCGGAAAATCAAAAAAACCCCCCAAACCCAATCCTAAATTTCCTGGCATTAAAATTGGACCCGACAACTTTAAAATATCGCAAACAAAAATTTAAGGGAAACCCCAAAAAAAATTGCAAAAAGAAACAACCTGGTAAGAAAATCGGCCCCGGGCCCCTGGGGACCTCACCACAGGAACTGAGAAAGTTTTGTTTGGGACTGTGCTACAGTGGGTAGAAATTTTTTGCCCCTGTTTTGGGTTTAGGGCCCCCCAAAGTAAAAAACCCCTTTTACAAAAGAATTAAATAAAACAAGGGGAATTATAACAAGATGTCTCAAGTCAACCCAACCCAATTTGGGGGCCCCAAAACTAGCGGGATTTTAAACCCCAAATTTTTAGGAAAACAAAGGGCGCTAATAAAGGGTGGGACGCGAGAAATTTACGAAAACCCCAGACAACCCCTCCCATAACAAAAATCTAAAGGGGTTTACCTACAACAACAAGACCCCAAACCCAGAAGACCTTTCCACCAAAAAAAAATGCAGACTTTTAGTGTTGAGGGAAAAATTAAAAGAGAAATGTGGAAACACCAAAGGGGAAACTTAAATTTAAAGGGTCAAAACCAAAAAAGGCCTTTCATTCAATAACGCCGGACAAAAATGGGTTTTTTCCCAAACCGCCCCTTTCATGGACATGGCAGAACTGCATCAAAAAATGTGCAGATGGAAAAATTGGGGGGCCGCGATTCTGCCAGAAATGTCAGGCCCGCCCCCGAGACCCCGCGATCACATAGTAAACCCCCTGTCCCCGTCACTAAAATAGAAGGTGGATACGAAAAAAAGTCCCAGGGCGGGGAAAAACCCTTTTGGAGCTCGGTGGAAGGGAAAAAAATTTGAAGGGTAGCCATCCTACTACTATACTAATACTACTATACTAAATACTACTATACTACTTCAAAAACAAATAAATACTACTTTCTATAAGGGCGGTGCTTTAAAACCAAAATTGAAGTCCAAAACATTTTAATTTGTTGAGCTAAGATAAAAAAAAATTTTTATTTTTATTATTATTTATTATTATTAAATTTAAAATTATTATTATTAATTTTTTATTGTTATTATTTATTATTATTTTTTTTTATTATTATTTTTTATTATTATTTTTATTAAAATTTTTTTTTAAATTTTTTATTTTTATTATTATTTTTAATTAAATTTTCATTAAGGATTTTCCCCATGAGATTTTTCTTTTTCGTATTTTTTGGAAAAAATTTAAAACATTCCCCGATTTTTGTTTAGATGAAGTTTGTCAGCCCCTTTGAGGGAGGGCAATGGCCCTTGCCAGACCCCCCCCCCCCTACCCCCCTCCCACCCCCCAAGAAATGGATGAAAATAAATTTCGATTACAACATCTCATCCCCATTATCTCTCCAAATTTCCATCTCAGTTCCTTTGTTTACTTTTTGTCTGGAACCCCCGTAGCATGGAGGGATGGATGGAATAGAATTGAAATTACACTTGTCTCGTTGTCATTTGGTTTTCATTCTCGCTCAGACAACTAACTACATTTGTATGCGGTTATGTCTCCATGTGGTTTTAGTTTAAGATGCGCTTGGCTAAGAAGCTCAAACATTGCTATCCGGAAGTATAACGGCGGCCTATGTGGTATAATGGTGTGACACTCGTTTCGGATCGGAAGGTCCTGGCCGGCTCGAACCTTGCTCGTCGAATAGTTGAGTCCTTGCAAAAAGGCTTTTTACTTAAATTCTCTCACCGTACTCAGGTTTTAAAAAATGGTACCCGGCTGCTAACAACGTTTGTCTTTGTCCGAAAAATTGTAATATCGCCAAAACGGGCGTCATTCCTGTCCAACATGTTAAATGTTGCTTTTTGACCAGCGACCCTTGTAAAGCGCTTTGAGCACATTTAGTGGATACTGCGCTATACAAAAGCTCAAAATTTTTTTTTTTTTTTTTTTTTTTTTTCAATTTTTAGTGTATTATGTTCTCCAAATTTGGGATAGATAGTTCGAAGTTGACGTCACTCAGGTCTTGTTTTTGTTTTTTGCCATCCGCGTTTTTGAGTAATTCTCACTAAACCGTAATTAACCAGACTATAAAATTTCAAACGTTACACACAGTTTTGTGTGTTGGGCAATTATACTTCCGGATGGCAATGTTGTGAACTTATTGGCCTAGTGCATACTATCAAGAGCTTTGAGCTAGCACGTTTAGTAGATATTGCGCTATATAAAAGCTTAAGTTTAAAAAAGTAAAGGATTAAAATTTTGATTCTACATTTCTGCCAGACGAGAAATTTTTCACTGATTGCCAAGTTTACAGTCTGATGTCACTCCTTAACGCCTGTTGTCCACGAAGGCAGCGACAGTATTCTTCATTACGCGTGGAGGAAAACAAATATGGTTGGGGAATTCTTCTTTTTTTTTTTTTTTTAATATATATATTAAGGCTACACTGCCGACCTCGGGGAAAAAACACATATGTGACCCTTCGCCTAAAAACGGTATTAAGTCGGGATGGTTAAGATGTTGAAAATTGAATTTATAGCCGAAATATCAGACTTGTGTTGAGTTTGTATGTTTTATTGAGGAGAATGGACACCATATTTTACGGTGCTAATGCCAAAAATTTTAAAAATTTTTGACCAGTTTAACATTTAATTCGGCTTTGAAGCATCTGGTTCGTTCCGACATAATACCGTTTTGAGACGATGGGTCAAATATTTAAAAATGTGAGAAACTGCTCGCCCTTAAAACCCACCCGATCGATTTAAATGACTCTCATCTTGGCAAAAATTCTCAAACCCGGGACGTCAACGATTTTCAACAAGGAAGCTTCAGCTTGAAAAGGAAAGAAGAAGAAAAAAAGAAGAAGAAGAGAAGAAGAAGAAAGGAAGAAGAAGAAGAAGGAAGAAGAAGAAAAGAAGAAGAAGAAGAAGAAGAAGAAAAAGAAGAAGAAGAAGAAAAGAAGAAGAAGAAAGAAGAAGAAAGAAGAAGAAGAAGAAGAAGAAGAGAAAAAAGAAGGAAGAAGAAGAAGAAGAAGAAGAGAAGAAGAAAAAGAAAAGAAGAGAAGAAGAAGAGAAGAAGAAGAAGAAGAAGAAGAAGAAAAGAAGAAAAAGGGAAAGAAGAAGAAGAAGAAGAAGAAGAAAGAAGAAGAAGAAGAAGAAGAAGAAGAAGAAGAAGAAGAAGAAGAAAGAAGAAGAGAAAAAGAAGAAGAAGAAGAAGTAAAGAAAGAAGAGAAGAAGAGAAGAAGAAGAAGAAGAAGAAAGAAGAAAGAAGAAGAAAAGAAAAGAAGAAGAAGAAGAAGAAGAAAAAAGAAGA
>NW_027625113.1:0-7405 GCF_034508935.2 Berghia stephanieae
AGTACAACAATGAAAAACGGGCTCATAACTGCTTCGTGTTAGATTTAATATGTGACCCATCGTCTCAAAACGGTATTATGTCGGAATGTACCATATGCTTAAAAACCGAATTTAACGTTGAACTGGTCAAAAATATAAATTGTTGGCATTCGCACCCTAAAATATGGTATCCATTCTCCTCAATAAATCATATAAACTCAACATAAGTCTGATATTTCTGGCTATAAATTCAATTTTCAACATCTTTACCAACAAGATTTAATACCATTTTGAGGCAAAGGGTCACATATTATGTGCACGTCAATTATATGAATGATTTGGTTTTAGGGAGGAAAATAGGATATCCCATACGGTTGTTTTGTAACATTCGACACACAACAAGATTACTAATCTAGTGAATGCATTTAATGTCTAATTCAATCCCGTGATTGGTAACAAAATATCTGATAAATTATGAGAGCGGAAATATCTACATGGGACTGTTCATTTAGTATTTAGATAAGCGTTCGCATGAGTTGGTGTGATTTGTGATATTCGTACACCAGTAGAATCACCAAGCCTTGATGGGGCTCATTGTTATAATGAAAATACTCTCTAACCAATGGAAAATATTGTCTATTTCAACGAAACTTAAATCAAGCCATAAATTGCATTTGCTTATCAGACTTGCTAATATGTACACGACCCCCCCCCCCCCCCTACCCCGTAAAAATAAAGGTGTGATTTACAATTTGATGTTGGAGATTATGAGCGGTTTGGGTCTCCGTTTTCATTTTGTCCACTGAAAGAAATCAATTTTAAAATGTAAACAGATGCAAATTTTACATTTTGGATCCTACATCAAAAATATTGAACAAAAATGAATAAATAGAATTAAAAAAAAACAAAAAAACAAACATCTAACGGAATAGAGACCGATTCAAACTTAAAAACCATTTGCTTAGGAGGGAACTTTAGGCCGAATCTACAGCGTAAAGTATTTTGTCCTTTTGTAATTATTATAAATATTATTTGTTCATTTTACAGTCCATAAATATCTTCTGCATCTAGCTCCTTAGACTTGGATTGCGCTCCAAATAGACCAGCGGAAGTGCTAGTGTGACGTTGTAGGATTCTTGCATTGTTGCGTTTTGGAATTCCAGAGTTGTTCCTACTTTCTACAAGAGCTTGCAAATTTGTATTTAAATTATTTTATTTTTATTGATTTTATATGCCATATTTAGATTTTTGTTGTTTCTATGCAAGTGTCAAATTATCCCAAATGTGCTCCACATCAACGAAACATATGTGTTGACTCACTCTCTCCGGATTGTCATTTATTTCTATACAGATTTTCAGAGATTTCGTTCGATTCTATAGAGATATGATTAAAAGAAGAAAACAAAATGAATAAAAAGAAATAAACAAAGAAACAAAGCAAAAAAATCACACATACAAAAATAAAAAAGGAAAAAAAGACAAAAACAAACAAAAGAAAAACAAGAAAACCCAACAAAAAATAAAATCAAACCCAACAAAAAAAAAAAAAAAAAAAAAAAAAAAGAACAAACACAAAAAAAAAAAAACAAGTAACAAAAGCAATCAAAAGCAACAACAAAAACAAAAGTGAAAAAAAAACAAACAAAAAACAAACACAAAAAAAAACAACAACAAAAAACAAAACAAAACAACGAAAACAAACACCGATATGAAAAGAACCAAGAAAGAAACAAATAGAAAAAAAATCAAACCAAAAAAAAAAAAAAAAAAACAAAAAAACAAAACAAAACAACAATTACCAATAGAAAAAGAACAAAGAAGACAAAACAGAAACATACTAGAAACAGAAAACAAACAAAACAAAACAACAAACACACCACATACTTAAAATTTTATTTCTATGTCATGATGCTTTATATAAAGTACGATAAAGTTTTTCTTTTAATCGAATTGTCAGAAAAATGTCTCTGGCGTCAGAAGATCTGTGTGACGACCCCCACAGCCCATTGGTTCCCATCGAGTCAAAACAAAGTATGACGTCACGCTACGTAGACATGACCCTGATCCCGTCAGGACCCCCCGACCCCCGACACTTGTTTACAAAGAAAATGGGGGCCCGCATCGAACACCGGAAACATTTGTTGTCAGTAGTTGTATTGTTTGAGTGTACCATCAACTGGGGCTAATTAGGCCACCCGGGGTAACTTAACCCTCTTCCGCACTTAGGACAGGACTGTCCCGGGACAGTCCTGTCCCAAATCTGTAACATATAGAATTTAGAGAGATCTTCCGCACCTATTGGGACGGGACAAAACAGTCCCGTTGTGTCCCAAGCCGTTGTGAAATGCTACAAAATCAGCGGGACAGGACTGTCCCAGTCCCGTGTTCATATCGTTTGTGATAGTAGAAAAATATAGCAGACTTCCGCACTAGGACAAAAAAGTCCCAGACTTGGCGGCGCCGTGTCAAAATTGAAATGCCTGTCTTTATTTTCTGCATCCCTACTCCTACTCCTCCTCCTCCTCCTCTCCTCCTCCTCCTCCTCCTCCTCCTCCTACCTCCTCCTACTACTACTACTATACTACTATACTACTACTACTACTACATACTACGACTACGACTACGACTACGACTACGACGACGACGACGACGACGACGACGACGACTACTACTACTACTACTACTACTACTACTACTACTACTACTACTATACTACTACCACTACTATTTCTACTGTTGCTTCTGCTGCTGCTAATGCCACTAATATATTAATAACTACATCCTTATATTTTGTATTTATTTCCAATTCCATTGTATTTATTTTCCAACAATAGTCCACACTTATTTTAGTTCACTTTCTATACTGCATTACACAGTTCCTTCCCGCCTCCCCTCTTTTGACATAATTATGTACGCACCTTTTATAAATTTCTATTGCTCTGTTTTAATTCGCGCTTCCTCACAAAGTAGCAAACAATTTCCTGCCCATCAATGTTTTTGTTTATGCATCTTAACAACGCCACTACCACATTATCTCATTCGTCTGTAGTTTTTAATTCATCATGTGTTGTTGATGAAGGGGAAACCCGTAAACGTCCATTTTATCTGTTTTCGTATATTAAACTGAAGCTTACATTCAATTTCACAGTTATAATTTATTTATTTATTTCAATTCTGAATATAAAAAAGCAAGAACAATTCAAAAAATAATTCTATGTGATGAAACCACGTACAGAAGGCATAGCAACTAAATATTTTCGGCAATTTAAAAACGTATAGCTTATAAATATAATTTAAGAAGTGTCACACTTTGTGACACAGCAGTAACGTGTCTAAAACCGGTCGCACATCTATTCGGTAACTTGTGGGATCAATTATCTTTATCGTTATTTATTTCGGGAATTCTCAATGAAAATATTTTTAAGTAAGTCCTTCTGAGCCACTTGGACTCATTGTAAAACAAATTAAGTCCTTTAGAGCCATGTAGCCAATTGTGAAGGAGTTATTCCGGGTTCAATAGCGTGAAGCGGACAATTAACGTATTTGTTTGAAAACCTTTTGAACGGGACGCTAGTTGTAGTCTATCGCAGATTACTATTCCCAGCTTGACAGGTACCCTTTTACACCTGAATGGAGTGAGTGATTGGAGTAAATTTTCTTGCTCTAGAAAGTACAAATTGGCTTCGGTCGGAATCGAACACAGAACCTCTGAGTCCAGAGTACAACGCGCTAACCATCGGCCATCTTGCCTCCTAAGCTTATAAATCCGGAACTTATCCATGTTTCTGTGGCGTTGAGCAGACAGTAACAGTTTAAAATTTAAAATAATAAAATTCATTTTTTTCATCCCATAGGGGAAATTTTTCTCGAGGGTCTATTCCAGGTAAGACTGGAATAACCCAGGCGTCAGCCGCAATGCAGCGCCGCAAATTTGCTAGGACAAAGTATAACCAGGCGTCAGCCGCAGTGCAGCGCCGCAAATTGAGCTAGGCGAGGTGACTTACTCAACTGATGCCTTTGGGTACGAAGCATGCTGACTTTCTATTATCCTCTTGAATGATGCTAGTCCCGTCAAAGATTACTTTCATCAGCGAACTGGTACTCATTTGTCACCTGGGTAAAATGAGGTGATTCCAAGAAAGTCATTTTAAGATAAGATCGGAGATCACCTTAGAGTCTACGGAATTGACCCTAGAGCAATCTTTGGGTCATTAAAGGATGCACCCAATATTGTTTTCTCTTTCAATTTGTCTTTTTTTTCCCACGTGGTAAAGCACAGCAGAAATATGCAACACTCTATTTCATCCATTACTAGTAGTAGTAGTAGTAGTAAGTAGTAGTAGTAGTAGATAGTAGTAGTGTAGTTAGTAGTAGTAGTAGTTAGTAGTAGTAGTAGTAGTTAGTAGTAGTAGTAGTAGTAGTATAGTAGTCGTAGTCGTGGTAGTAGTAGTGGTAGTAGTAGCAGTGCAATAAATATTACTCTTGCTATAAGAACATTTCATGATTATATAAATCTTATGAAACAAATCCCATTGTACAGTGTTAAAAATCATTATCGTCATGTCGTTCTTATGTTGATTCATAAAATGTGAATTATTAGAGTTGCAATTGCCTACAAAAAACTTTTGAATCTTGTAAAAAAAAAATAAAAAAATAATGCATTCGCGCAGGTGTGTCCTGGGACAGTCCTGTCCTAGGCGGAACCCCTTTTGAATAGAAGTTTTCTCCAGTGGGACAGGACAAATTTGTCCGGGACAGTTTTGTCTAGTGCGGAAGGAGGGTTAAGGCCACTTACTGAAAACAAGATTGCTTATTTAAACGATAAATTAAATAACATGTAGCTTTTATCTTTTAAATAATTAGAACCCAATAGATAGACGTCTATATCTAATAAGCACTCATGAATTTAACTTTTTAAAAAGCAACCTTTTTATTTATTCTACTAAGTGGCATAAGTAACCCCGGATGGCCTAAATAACCCTGGTTGACGGTAGCGGAAGTATTTCTAGTTTTTAATATTATCATCACTTTTCTTCTCTTCTTTTCGTCTATCTTTATTTTCCCTACCTTACTTCGATCATTTTACTGCCGTATCTCAAAACCACATTTTTTTCTTTAAAATTTTGGCCAGAAAACTCATCCTTCAATATCGATCGATTAAAATGACCTCATCTTGTTAAGACGTCTCAAACCTGGGACTTCAGCTTAAAGTAATGATGATGATGACAATAATAATAACGATAATAATTTTGATGAAAATATTATTATTATTATTATTATTATTATATTATTATTATTATTATTATATATTATTATTATTATTATATATTATTATATTATATATTAATTATTATAATAATAATAATAATAATAATAATAATAATAATATAATAATTATGATAAATGTAGTTATAATAATAACAATAATTCCATCTTTTATCGACAGAGACGTCGATGGCTAGTTGACCTACAGGTGGCTGTGGCGGCTACAGGTGTCGTGTTGATGGTTATCGAAAATGAGTTGTACTTCCTTGACGCTGCTGGTAGAATAGTGTATATCTCTAGTCAGGGATTTGTTCGTATGCGTTTAGATAAATCACTCACAAGTTCTTTTCGCCATACAAATCGTACGAAAAAACAAACAAACAAACAACAAAAAAACTTTGTTAACCTAAAACGTTCAGAGTTAGTTTTGATTGTGAGAATGTAGTGGAGAACTTTTCTCCAAACTGACAAACACATCTGCACTCATTCCTCACGTGAAATTCGGACGTGGAATTAATTCCCCTATGAACTACGAAACTATTCACAATTGAATTCGGTAGTCTGATGTCACGCCGCCCGGCAACGGCGGCCATCTTGGTTCTAAACAAAGAAAATCATTACTTTTTATTCTTCATGCTGGCTAGAACTTTTCATATGCCTTGTAATCAGAATGTGTAAAAGTCAAAACATGATCAAATTTATGGGTTTTTTCCCTCTCTGGATACGCTTTTATGCTCGCCGGAGAAATATTTCATACGGGCGTCCGCCATTGTTCCGATAGTTTAGAGCCAATGTTACAAAGTTACCATGCGTCATTAGGAAGGAAGTGACGTTACGACTGTTGAAGAGTATTCAAAGCAGCTCAAAATGGGAAGCAATAGTGTGATGTCAAAATACTGGTTCCAATCTCATTGGAAGAAAAGATTCGAGAGGACTGGATACATACCTTGTGCAACTGATCTTCTGGTTTCACAGTGCTGGTATCTTATTTTCAGGCGTAAACAAATGCTTGTCGTCAATTAAGATAATCCATCCTCACTCTTTTACGCCCCAAAGTCATAAGAATCTGTATAAATACACCACTGATACTAAAATAGTTATTTTACCTTATGACTCAATATGTTACTTTTTCATTGTTAATCCTCGGATGATTGATTGGTTAGACACTTCCAAGTAGTTTTGAAAAAAAATTGAGATTTTATATAGCGCAATATCCACTAAATGTGATCAAAGCGATTTACAAGGGGTCCCTGGCCAACAGCAACACTTAACATGTAGAACGAGACATGACGCCTGTTAGGCGATAATACTATTTCTTTTCCGACAGAGACAACGCTGTTAACGCCAGGTAATCGTTTTACGCCTACCTGAGTACGTGAGAGAATGTGAGTAAATAGTCTTTTGCAAGGACTCAACTATGCGCCGAGCGAGGCTCGAACCCAGGACCTTCCGATCCGAAAGCGAGTGTCATATCACTAGACCAGATGTGTTGCTGTGTCTAGGACCTTTGTAAAGCGCTTTGAATACGATTAGTGGATATTGCGCTATATAAAAAATAAAAGTCATAAAAATAATGCTGTGTCACGCCCCCACGCCCCCCCCCCCCTCATCGCACCTCCCCCCACCCCCCCCCCCCCCCCCCCCCCCCCCATTTCCATGACAGAAAAGAGCACAAAGTATCCCTGATGCTGAAGATGTTTGTGTCCATCTCCACGGCGGTCCTGTTGGTTGCCATCTGTCTCTTACTACCAGACTGGTGCAGAGATCAAAATGCTGGATGCAAAAGTTGACGATCCTCTCGGTAAGTTATGTTGATTCTATATGGAGTCGAGTGCACGGTATGATATTCGTCTTGTGGCCAATAGATCCTGTTGGTTGCCACCTGTCTCTACTGGTGCTGAGATCAAAATGCTGGATGCAAAAGTCGACGATCCTCTCGGTAAGTTATGCTGATTCTTTATGGAGTGAGTCGAGTGCATGGTATGACATTCGTCTTGTGGCCAATAGATCCTGGGCCCGTGTAACTCAGTGGAAGCACACATTTATCCATGTAAAAGGCGTTTTACGCACATTATTTCAGATCATTTAAGTGGGAAAAAATGAAACTGGTAACAGTGTTTTCTTGTTTACAAAAAATTTGGATCCACCGCTTAGAAAAGGA
>NW_027625114.1:0-7399 GCF_034508935.2 Berghia stephanieae
CAAACCTTGACCGGAAGATAAAAAAACCCAAAAAACCTAGTAACCAAAACTTTTATAGTGGTTAAATACTTATTTTAAACAACTACAACGGGGTGGCAAAAAAAAAAAAAAAACAAAGGTGAGAGTCACTTCGAACTATCTGAAACGGGGTTGAAAGGACTTTCCGGGCAGTTGAAAGGGATGGATTATCTACTCCTCCGCGGGGGGCTCGGGTTTGAAGGGGTTTCCACTTCCAGGCATTTTTGAGAAGGGAGAATTTCTATCCTCCAGGGGCCAGTTAAAACCTTGAGGTCGTAGACTGCACTGCCAAAGGTAAAAGCCCGGCGTCTTGATGGCGAATAAAAAATCCACAAAACCAAAAGATAAAAATTTTCAAATATTATATCAATGTATGGGGAATGGGCGGGCGGGGCCGTTCGGGAAATTGAAGAAAGGAGGTAGAATTTAGACCTATCAGCTTTTAAAAAAAATGGGTACGTGACAAAAGTAGAACGAAAAGATTCACTATTTAGAAATTAAATTTGGGGGCTATAAAAGGAAAGATGATCTAATATTTGAAGGAAAGTTTTTCTAACCTACCAAAATAACTGGGGTGGATAATTCAGTTTTTACTAAAATAAAAATTAAAAAAAAAAAAGTGAACAATCTTTACTGTGACATTCCACGCACACAATTTTCCCCACACTACCCCTAAACAAAAAAAAAAATTGTAAATAACATTGAGCGTGATAATTGGGAGAAAACGTCGAAAAACAAGTCCTCTTTCCTTTCTGAGGGAAAGAAAAACGGAAATAATGAAATGTCAGCTTTTAAATTTTTTTTTTACGAAAAACGTAGCGTGAACGAAATGGTTTCACACTATCAAAAAAAAAAACGTAATGAAACACAAAAGGGCGAATGAAAATGACCATTCTCCCATTGTCCTTTGTGGTTTTATTCTCGTTTTTTTGGAAAAGGGGAAACCCGAAAAGCCCATTATCATTTTTCTATTATTATTTCTATTCAAAAAATTGAACTTACTTTTTTTTTCCCCTTCGAGCTTCAAGCAAAAACCTTTTTTCATCTTTTCTTACTGAGGCAATTTAAGGCCCCTCTCTTTTTCGAAAAAAATTCGTTTTTAAACTTTTATTTTTTTAAATTTTTTCCAGATCCCCCAATTTCGCTTTTTAAGTTAATTTTTTCCCTTTTTTTTTAACGGGAAAACAAAAAAAGGCGAAAATTGCACCAAATGGGGGACTTTAGTATGCAGCAAAGTTTGGACTGTTCATTTTTGTTTTTGGTGTAAAACGTTTCACTTTTGCAATGGCTAAAGAGCCTGTTTGATCTCTCAAAAATCCGATTTATCCCGGGAAAAGGGCCCTTGATTGTTCCAATTTTGGAATATCCGCGCGGATATCTTAAAAATTTGGGGTCTCTAAACCCTTTCGACGTTGATTATAAGCAAAAATACTTTAAGACCCTACAAAACAAGGCCCTTTTGCAATCCCCAGGCTCAAACGAATTTTAAAAGTGTTTCGTGTAAAAATTTTTTTGTTTGGGGGAAACAAACGCCCTTGTATTTGGGGGTTTTAAAACCTAGAAAATTCTCTTTCTTTAAACCCTAACTTTCTAAAGGGTTTCAGATCGAGCATTTCCGTTTTTGGTTTTTTTTCAAAAACGTACCACGTCTGAAAATTTTGGGTATAGGTAAAAACAAAAATCCCAGATATGCTTTCCCAAATTTCTCCCGAATACATCGACATTTTTTTCTCCCTTGCATGAACTCGCGAACTTTCAAAATTTATAGCTTTAGCAACTTAAGGATTGGGTTTGGGGTTTTTCGAAATTGAAAACCTTATCCCGACTGAGAATTAAACTGTTTACCCAACCCTTTTTAATAGGAAAACAATAGTCTCTCGGATTTGATGGGGGGTTCAAGTGTACAACAATTTTTTAATTATGGGGCACTCATAATCATTAAAAAAATGAAAAATTTACATGCTTTTTTATTTACGGGCCCAAAAATTTCTTCTCTCATGTTATGGACAGATATTTTGGGCCCTAAACTTTTTTTTAAAATGCATGCCTATAAAAGACAAAAACTTGACCAAATCTATCTCGAAATATTGGAAATGCAAGATAAATGGAAAAAAAATAAGACAAGAATTGATGATCGATTTATCTCCGGGGGAGATGTTAACATTTGAAAGATATTGTTATCACTCCCCATGGTTTTTGGGTTTCGCAATTAAGCAATTTTTTTTTGGGGTTTTTCCGATTTTTTTTCTAATTTAAATGGGAATTGTTTGAAAACCAAAAAACTTTCTCACCGAAGAGGGCCCTATCTACCAGTCGCTGATTTTATTTTATGGGTTTTTTTTTTTTAAAGACAAAAAAGTTGAAAGAATTATATTAGCGGGGGAATTAAAGGTTACGAAGGTGATTTTTTGGGGAAAAATTTTCCCCATTATCCCAAAAGCCACTCAAACTCAACATGAAAGAATTTTCTACTTCCAAAGTAAATTTTCAACTTTGAAAAAAGCAGAACAACTTCTTCAAAATGTGAAAAACATTTAGCTTTGGAAAAAAATGAAAACAAATATTTTAAACAAGAACCAGATTTGCCCCGTTTATAGGAAAATATTTATCGTCCCCCATTTTGAAACACTGGTTATCGATAATCGCACAGTTTTCCATTAGTAGGACCTAAAATTTTTCAAACAACCTCTTTGTTCTTAACGCAAGTCCATTTTTATGGTTCAACAAAAGGGTCGCTATCTTTGGGTTGGTCACTTGGGGGAGATTGACTTTACAAATTCAAGAATAATGGCAACCAACTTTCTTAAATGGGTTTCCCCAACTTAAAAAATTGTCCCTGAGAAAAACCCAAAGGGAGTTCAAATCACCTCGTAAGGTTCAGAGAAAGTACCAAGCTGGATATTTCGACATAGAGAAAATAATTTGGGGAATGGCTGCCCATCGCATGTTCCTTTTAAAAAATCTAAAATATCTTTTTCTCGCTTCAAACCGATTAGCCCGAATTTCCCCCTTTTACCGAAACTCCCCCGAAAATTTAAATCCTAGATTTGAAGGAAAAAATTTTCCCGATTTTGACCTCTCAAAGAAAAAAAATCGTTCGACACCATTTTTACTTCAATCATGTGGCCAACTTTACCCTCTTTCTTAAAGACAAACACTTCCCTGGGCCGTTTGGGCATCATTTTTTTAAATGGGTTCAGCAAGCAGACGATCTTGCAAAAACAAAGACTACATTTGCATGCTGAAAAGGTATTTGTCTCATATTTCTAATTATTTTGACGTCGAATCGTTTGGGGCATTCTCGGGCAAACCTACTTCCCTTTGGTCTCTGAAATATTTTAGCTTTAACGTTTTTATCTCACACGTTCGGTCATCAGGAAAGGGCCAAATTTATTAAAAAAATAGGCAAATTTAGCCTAAGAATGCAAGGAGCATTTCCTATGACGTAGAAAATTGGTATGCCGCACGGGACGGCGTTTTATCAAGAGGTTTCATTGCCATTTTTGGGAAGATTCGGGAATCGAATGTTTGTTCACCAAAGAGATATGCTACAAGATCCTTTTATGATCACATGCCCTTTGTGACAGCGGAGGGCACTGCTTTTCATTACAGAAAACTTTTTTTACCTTGGACAGGACACAAATTTTTAGAAGGGTTTTTGGGTTTTTAATAAAAAGTTGTTTTTTTTCTCCTTTAACTGGAAAAATGTTTTTAAAGAATCGCCTTTTCGCAAAAAAAAATTTTGTAGGGGTGAAACCCGTGGAAAAATTTTTTAATGTGAAAAAACGACCAAAAAGAAGATTTTTTTTTCTGTCACCAAAAAAAAATACCCAAGTAAAACGATAGAATTAAAACAATTTCAATTTTAAATATAAAAACCCCTTTAAAAAACGATCACATTTTTTAACCAAGGACTGGAAATTTACGAATAGGAATAGCGAGCCAAATTTCCCATTTTGATGGGAGGGGGGTGGGGTTTTATGCGGAGAGGTGGATGGGGGGTGGGAAGTGGGGATGGTGAACTATTGGGGGTGGGGGGGGGTGGGCACAGATATTGTGGATTCTTACGGGGTTTGTGTGTTGGTGGAGACGTGGTGGAAGAGATGATGGGGTACCTGAAAATTTTTGACCCTACACTCATTCTTCGTTTAGTTCATTCAGGCGTGTGAAAATCAATTTTATGTGGCGTTTTGTTTGTCGGTGAAATTATTGACTTTATTAAGAATTAGTGATTTAAAGCTTTGTAACTTTATTTTTCCTCTAATCATCCGAAGGGCGCTCGGTTGCCTTTTGAATAAATATTTATTTTTTTTATTTGGTCTTTTGACTTTACATTTTACAACAGCCCCTCCGGGGAAATTTTCCTTGTAAACAAACCGGTTAATAAATTTAACTGCTTTTTTAAATTTGGCCAAAAACGCGTCCTTCAAAATCAGTCGATTAAATTCCTTCATCTTGGGTAAAAAACCCAAAACCCGGGCTTCGCTTTTTTTATGAACATGCCCTTTGTCAAACGAACAAAATGTGATGGAATTTCGAAAAGTGTGAAAACTTTTTTTATGTAGGCATTTTGAGCACATTTAATTTTTCGATGGACCAATGCCTGACCATGGAAAAATAATAAAGTTCCCCCATTACCGATAAAAATTTCACTTCAAAATCGATCCATTAAGAGGGGGCCCATTGACAAAAAAAAGTTTTGAACAAACTTCCTAATGTGTCTTGGTTTGAAAAAATTTACAAATTGGGGTTCAGCTTAAAATTTATATTTGACGTTTCGAGAAAAGAAAAAAAAGAGCTTTTTATAAAGCAAATCCACTAAATGTGCCAAATCGCTTACAAAGGGGCCTGACCAAAAGCACAGTAGCGTGTAAGCGAGTTATGACGCCGTTAGGGGATATCAATTTTTTTTAGACAGACAACGCTGTTGACGGGCAGGTACTCATTTTTCACCTGATATGAGAGAAAGTAGTAAAGATCTTTTACAAGGTCTCAACTAGCGCCGAGCGAGGCCGAAACTTCGACCGAAAGCGAGTGTCATATCACTAGACCCAAAGCCGCACATGCAATAAAATGATTATCTGTGTCAGGTACGAGCGGTGTTATTCACCCAAGGGGTTTAATAAGCCCCCGAAACCCTTAACTTGACTTCCCGAGGGTTCACAACGAGAATAAAAATGAACGAATTGGGTTCCTTGGGGGAGCGGGGGAATTAGACTCATTGAACGGGGGAGAAATCGTCGGGTTTCTTTACCAAAAGAGGAAACATTGGGTTGGGGCAAATCGACTGAACAAAAACCTCCAAAACGGCATCGACTTTCATCAGGGGGGACTTGCTTCAATTGCCCGACGTGTACACGCGTGGACAAGATCCTGAAACCTCAAAGCTTTTGGGGGGTTGAGCCTGGTTTTGACGAGCTAAGGGGGGGGGGTTCGCGACTGTCCAAAGCAGCAAACCTTTTGCCGCCTCGGGAGACCCTAGTCATAGCAAGTAGTGTGGGCCATTAGAAGCTGCTATATGTAGGCCAATAGAAGCCAAGTAGTTAAGGGCCCAAAAAAGCGCATAACATGTGAGGCCAATAGAAGCTGCATAGTATGTGAGGCCATTTGAACTGCGCAGTATGTGAGGCCATTAGAACTCATAGTAGGGTGAGGCCATTAGAAGCTGCTGTTCTAAAAGGCATTATTATTTTTAAGGACAGGAAAACCTAAGGCCTTTTGATCCTTATTACTGACTACATTTTCCCTTTGGGATTTTTTTTCTCGTCACGGTTGCTTTCATTCATAGAAAAGGATAGCCCAAAAGTATATAGGATTCAAATATTGTCTAAAAATTTGAAAAAGTTTTTTGATTTTAAAAAAAGCACACCGACGGGTTATTTTTTACAGGCTGGGAAGCGCAATTATGGGGGTGTTTTTAAAATGCTTGTAATAGACAATGTTTACGTTTTTCGATGTATTTCCTAAAACAATGGCCCAAACAATTAAGGTAATCAACCTGCAAACAAACTACGTTGGGTATATGATTTTAAAAAACATCATTTTTCAGGGCATTACCCAGGTAGTCAAACCTTTCATTGGGCCCTAGCTTGCAAACACAGGGCTTCTTTTGTTTTGGAATTTGAACTAAATTTTATTTTCTACTTTTTAAAAAAACTAATTTTGCTGTTGGGGGTAAACCTTGTCTGATTTTCGAATTAAATTCTAATCAAAACTTTTTCAACAAAAAAATTCCAATGCCCATTGGTTTTCAAACAAAACAACATTTTTTTTGGTCTTTTTTGCGCCAATCGACAAAACACCCTAATAAACAGCCACAATATGTGGGTCTTTTGTTTTTTGAACTGGCTGTTCCTTGAAAGACAAAAATGTCAAAGAACAAAATTTTCCTTAAAAACCTTCAAACCAGAAAACAAAAAGGGGTTTATAAAATTAATAAAAACTTTGTGACTCATCGTCTCAAAAGTTATTAGGGGTCAGCGTTACTCATTGTTGGAAAGGAATTTTAGGGATTTGTAACAAAAATTAAAAACTTTGATTTTACAATTTTTTTTCCTTTATTGATTTTCGGGCCGAGTGTAGCCCCACCTTGGAGGGGGAATATCCGAGGTTAAAAAATTTTCAATAACATTTCAAAATATAACATTTCATTGTCAATTCCTATAAAATCATGTTAAATTTAGTATGAAAATCCCGAAGAGTAAACAAATTTTTTTGTAACCCCGGATTAAAGTAGATTTTTTTTTTATTAAAGTGACCCCCCCCCCCCCCAAAAAAAAAAAAAAAACACTGTTTTTTATTACGCCTTTGTTTTTTTTTTTAAATGACGTAACACGTTTTGGGGCCCACAACTAAAGCAAGTTAAATTTGGGGGGGGGGGGGGGGGGGGGGGGGGGGGGGGGGGGGGGGGGGAGGGGGAAGGTTAGCGCTCTATATCATTAATTTTTTACGTTTTTTTTAAATCTTTTATTATAACAGTAGAGGGGTGTTTAATATTATTTTATTTAACTTACTGAGAATTAATACATCCCTGCAGTCTGCTTGTTTAAAAAAAAAGTCATTTTCTTCTTTCCCTAGCCTCTTTCCTTCGATCATCCCGGGTATTACAATTTCTATTCCCCTCCTCCACACGTCCCCCAAAAATGTAAATCCTCTTTTGAGGGAACCACGTATTCTTTCTTTTCTCACCTTTGCCAAAACTTTCCCAATTCGTATACGGGTCTGTCCTGATAACTCAACATTCTTCTACATCCATCTCAATCCTCTAACCTTACATGGCAAGTGAACTGTCGTTTGTTGTCATTCTTTGAGACCACCTGATTCGGGTTTTTTAAACATTTAGTTTTAGGCTACTCTTCACTTTTTTTTCATCTATATTTCC
>NW_027625115.1:0-7397 GCF_034508935.2 Berghia stephanieae
CTTTTCAAGTCATGACCATTCATATAATAATATACATTTCTTTATCCTCATCTATATATCCTTATCCAGACTTGGGGATGATATCTAGTGATAGAAATAATACAATAGTATGAATACGATATTACAATATCTTAAGAGCTTGTGGATCATTGTGTTCAATAAATTCTTTTCACTGAAATGTACTGAGTGCCGGATTCAAGCGCAGATTTTACTTAGTAGCATACGAAGAGAAGGAAAGTGAGAGAGGAGGGGAGAGAGAGAGAAAGAGAGAGAGAGAGAGAGAGAGAGAGAGAGAGAGAGAGAGAAAGAGAGAGAAAGAAGAGAGAGAGAGAGAGAGAGAGGAGAGAGAGAGAGAGAGAGAGAGAGAGAGAGAGAGAGAGAGAGAGGGGTGGCATGCTTAGACATATTCAGTGATACCAAACCCCCGGTTTCACCGGAAAAGACTCCGGTCTGGAGCAAAAAATTCCGGGTTACGGGCAAACCTCCGTGAAATTCCGGTGAGTTCAATTTGTTCCAAGGATACCCCCCCCCCCTTTTCCAACCACATCATTATCATTGCTGCCACTACTACTACAACCACCATCACCATATCATCAACACCACAACTACTACAACCACCAAAACAACATCATTATCACTACCACTACACCACCACCACATTATCATCACTACCACTACTACTACAACCACTGTCACCAGCTCATTATCACTACCGCTACTACTACAACTACAACCACCACCACCACCACCACCACATCATCATCACTACCACCACTACTACAAGCATCATCACTATCACTACTGCTACTACAACCACCACCACACACACACACTCTCTCTCTATCTCTCTCTCTCTCTCTCATCATCATCATCATCATCATCATCATCATCATCATCCTGTGCCCACCGCGTCAATCCGGAATTGTGTCAGAATAAACCAGATAAAGAAAATGGTTTTAGATGAAAAATCATCAAAATTTCCAGTTAATTTTTATTGATCATCTTTTTGTAAAGTTCAAGACTCTAGACATACTTGTCTTTATGAAGTCATTTAGTTTAACTCAGGGTTCATAAGTTGAATTTAAGTTGACGCATAATAATTCGTCTGTTTCCTATTTCTGAATATAAATTCAATTTTCTCAGCAAGATTATACCGGTGGATAAGTACCCGCAATTATTTTTTCACAATATTCCTTAAGGCTTCTGATGGAATTCAATTTTAACTAGTTAATTGCCATACTCGCTCGATTTAAGTGAGCCTCATCTTGGTAAAAAGTCCGCTAAGGTCCCAGGTTTGACAGTTTATCTAAAGATGAGGGTCATTTAAGCGATCAATATTTAAAGGATGAGTTTTTTTTGGTCCAACTTTTTAAATACATGTCTTTCCAGAGTACGGCAATTAATGGTTAACTTGAGTTATGTCTGTTGATGTGTCTTCATGGGAGGGTTGGTAGGATTTGTGCCTTTAGTATTCCAATCCCATGCTTCTGTTTTTATTTGCAGTGTCTTGTATCTTGAATTTTACGTGTCATTCTTTCAATGTTATTTTGGTGTCACAGTTCAAGGCAATAAATATATTCAGTCATCATTTAGCTTTTCTCAGGATTAATCTTACAGTAACCAGCATAGCGCTTGATATTATTAATTTGATTTTCAATTATATGTAGAGAAATATTTACATGAAGCCAACTTAAGCTCAATAAAATCTCCATAGGGGTTTAGAATCTTCACTTTCAAATGCAGTGAGGTTATTCATGCCAAGTGCAAGCGAAAGGCTGTATATCCAATTAGGATGTAAAATATATTGCCATTCGGTTGAGTTTGGCAGTTTTGTACTAGAAATCTCCACCAAAGGAAGTTGTCGTGAAAATAATATAACAACCTGTTTGCCACGGTTTAAATACGTTTTCCTTGTCGTTCGTCTTTCCCTCCATGTTGGTCAAAATCTGAAAAGATTTGAATGACGGAGTCTAAACACCTCAAAAAGTGCATCCTATCAGGCTGCTTTTGGGATTAATTATTTTCTTGCTTTATGTTATGGTGATCTGTGAAAGAACCTCCATTACACTTCAAAGATTACCCGAGTTGTGTCATTTACATGTGCAATGCTTGTAAAAGTGGTGAAAAGAGATTGGGTTAAACACCCAAACACAGTGCAATCATTTTAGATTCGTTTTCGTCTCGATTTTAGTTACAATTTCGGGGACCTCATCGTATGCTCTATATCGAGACGAAAACGAATCTAAAATAGTTGCAGTGTGCTGTTCGTCTTCTAATTTAAGCGTTAAATCGTCACAACTATCAGGTAACCTCAATCAGGTGTTTTGGTAGCATGTCTGGCTGGTAATCAAGAGTTCTGAGGTTTGACCCCAGTCGAGAAAGGCTTATCTTTATCTTTATTCTTGTCTGCCTTTCTGGTACAATATTATCCCACTTTTCAGACTTATTGTACGCTTTATTTTTAATCTGTCATCTGAAAGATAGCTCGAAAATTGATGGTTGGTTTTGTCTCTTAAAGGCGACGTCCTTGAGGAACAATAATATGTCCTATGTTATTTGACGTGACCATTAAAAACAAACAAAACTTTAGCAGCTTTTATATAGGGCAATCCCTACAAAACGTGCTCAAATCGCTCTACAAGGGGTCCCTAGACATAAACCCTACACTTAACATGTAGGACGAGACATGACGACTATTAGGCGATATTGCCATTTTCGGACAGCGACAAAGCTGTTAACGACCAGTTTCTCATTTTACACCTGACTACGGTGGGAGAATGTGAGATAAGATCCGTTTTGCAAGGTTTCAACTTTGTGCCACCTAGAGATCGATTCGAACCCTGGACCTTCCGATCCGAAGGCGAGTGCCATATCACTAAACCTCATAGCCGTTAAATATGTCTTGACCATTTAATAGACCAATTTTGTATCTGTAGCAACAACAGTGTACTGCGTGTGGCTAAATTTCCACTGTGCTCTCAGTAGACGTATTTTTTTTCATTTTGGCCAGTTAACTTTTTGTTCAAATAGTGGTTCATCAAAATGCCCTCAATCGGAGACTTGTAGATGATCCACAACGTGTGTCAAACCTGAAATGTTTAAAGATGTCTTAGCTTTGAAGCTTTTTCGACGTTGGAAGTGCGGCTTTGTGGTATTGAGGTTTGTAGTATGAGACTTGCCTTCTGATCTGTGGGTTCGTCGTTCAAGTCTCGTTGTGGAAAATGCAAAGCTGAGCACTTGAAAGATGCTCATTACTTACTTTTCTCTAACCATACGCTGTTGTAAAAGTAGTTGCTAGCCTCATTGGATAAAAAAAACAACAAAAACGGAAATAGCGTTTTACGCGTCATATTCGCCCTTCATGATAAGTGATACTGTTGGCTGGGGACGTTTTGAACATGTATAATAGAAAACGCGCAACATAGAAATCTTTAGTTGTTAAAAACTAATCTATAGCTATTTATTCTTCATCTCAAACTGTAAGATTTTAATTTTAAATTTAACAATTTATCAAAAAAAAAAAAATTTAAAGTCATACCGATCAGAAATTTGACCTCATTTCTTTTGCAGTTTGAGAAATTATGTTTTTGCGTAACCATTCGTTTCAAAACGGTAATATGTCGGGATGAATCAGACCCTGAAAAATTACTTTAGAATAGAAATGTCATGAAATACATCTCCTCAATACGTTATATTATGTCGGGATGATAAAGACGATGAAAAATTAATTTATACCCCAAAAATATCAGACTTTGGTTGCTTCTAAATATCGTATTGAGAGGCATAAATGCAGTATTTAAGAGTGTTAAAAACCGAAGTGTCATCGTCTGTATCAGTTTGAATTTACTTTGATTTTCTATCATCTGGATCATTTCCAACATAAAACCATTTTGAGACAATGGGTCACCAATATGAAATTGTATTTTTTGTCACTGTAAGAATCCATATATATATATATATACTCTACCGCAGTTGTTGAACACGTAGTTTGACTGTGTGTTTAGTGTTTGGATCTGCTGCCTCCCTTTCCTCCTTGCTCTCCTCTCCTCAAACTTCTTCTTTCTCCTCTCCTCACCTCTATTCACTCCCTCCATCACTGCATATCTCCAGCCGCTGCGGTCGTCAGCAAGCGATTCCCATGTGTTTGAGTCGATGCCTGTCAGTTTCATGTCTCGTTTGCAGACATCATAGAAACGCAGAGCTGGACGGCCAGTTGGTCGCCATCCAGAAGCTAGTTCACCGTACATGGTGTCTTTGGGTACGCGTACATCGTCCATCCTCTGTACGTGACCAAGCCATCGCAATCGTCGCTGGCAGAGTATGAGATGCATACTGAGGGAATTCGCTCTTTCTAGCACTGCATTGTTAGTGAGTCTGTCCTGCCACCTGATGCCGAGAATTCGTCGTAGACAGCGAATGTGGAAGTTTTCCAGGCCGTTCTCCTGTCTGGCATATGTTGTCCAGGATTCACTGCCATACATTAGGCTACTGAGTACACATGCCTGGTAGACTTTGAGTTTGGTGTCCAAAGTGAGTTGGTTTTGATCCACTCTCTTGCTTAGTTGTGCCATGACAGCGGCAGCTTTGGCGATGCGCTTGTCTAATTCTGCATCAAGTGAGAGGTTGCTGGTGATAGTTGTGCCCAGGTATGTGAAGTGATCAGTGACTTCTAGCTCCTCGTTGTCAATGCAAAATGCTGGTATGGAGGGGACATCCTGATACTTTACATTTGTTTTCTTGATGCTGATCGTCAGCCCCAATTCCCTGCATGCGTGGGAAAACCTGTCCATCAACCGCTGTAGGTCTTCCTTGGTATGCCCGCATAGACCTGCATTATCTGCAAACAGCATTTCCCTTATGAGGACTGTGCGGAACTTGGTCTTTGCTCTCAGCCGTGCCAGATTGAACAGCTTCCCATCACTTCTGGTGTGTAAGTGGAGTCCTTCTGGGGACTGTTTGAATGCACACTTCAGCAGTAATAAGGAGAGGAGACACCGGGTGGCTGCGAATCGGCTTCGGTCGAGGAGCTGCCTAACGGCAAGTGGCTTCATCAGTGGGGACTTTCCACCTGTCCCACATGTACCCGATGTGGGCAAGATCCCGAAACGGCAGAGCATCTAGTCGAACGGAGTGTTGTGACGATGCATACTAGAATATTATATTATTAAGTGTAAATATTTATATGCATTCTATTCTAAGGTTAACCAGAGATAAATCTTATAATTTTTTATTATTATTTGCACCATAGAGTTGGTTTAATTGTGGTCACGAGACACGTGTCTTTTCCTCCTCTTCTTCCTCCTCCTCCTTCTCCTCCTCCTTCTTCTCATGTTCCTGCTCCTTCTCCTGACCAGCCAACTTCAACAGGTATGTGACAAGCCTTGCTTGTTTTGTTGAACGCTCTCGTTGGTACCAATCATATTTCATCTGACAGAGCGTTCTAGTCCATTGTGGTTTTAAAAAAAGGAACATTTTGCCTATGTTTTGTGGAAGATCGTTTCATGTCATATAGTTGATAGATTGCTATTTCAACTTCAACTTCAATCATACAAGTCGCAACTCCGTTGAGCTGGAGAAAATCCCGACTTGTGAGCGTTGTGAGGACAGAAAAGGACATATGCCCTCACTTTGATATTATAATGTATTTTGGGTCGAATTCCATTTGGCAATTAATATTCTGTTTATGTCGCAGTTTTGATCGTTGTGGATTGCATTGACTTGTCAAGACGGCGATGAAAGATACAAACGATATAAGCCCAAAGATAGTATGTAATATCTTTTTTAGTTTATATTATTTAGATCAGAGGCATCACAGAACACTGCACGACTTAACAATATCAAACAAGTACAGAAACAAGTAAAATAGTCACATGAGCGATATATATATATATATATATATATATATATATAATATATATATATATAAATATATCAACTGGATCCAGTTTAAATCAAATAAGTCTATAAAACAAAGTGCTCCGGACTTATGCATTTTACTAGATATGGGGTGGAATAATATGCCGTACACTAATAAACGTCTTTCTCATTATGATCAGAATTCATTTACTGCATATTATCGATGAATTAAGATGAGTATTAAAAAAACATAAAACCGAGGACTTCAAAAGATGAAAACTTGAGGCTATAAAAGCCATTCGTATAAGGAAGAGGTGGAGATTGATATGGAATATAATTATGAGGTAAAAACATTGATCACAGAATAGAAGTAGGAGGGGGTGAGAGAAAGACCAGGAACAAGTCTGAGGCAAATGAAAGGGGCAGAAGTGAAAATAATATTTGGATACTCTCTGTGATCAGGAACAGATAAAAGCCCTTTGTAGCTCCAGTGATCTACTTACCGAGCTTTTCAGGACCGCTAGGTTCTTCAAACTTTCTCTCCAAAAACAGATGGAGTTTTCGGAGAGACGAGTGTGATGTCCCAGCTAGTAACCCCGGCGAGGTAGACCAAGTTTATAGCCGAAATCATCAACATAAAGGATAGAGAAGGACAAGTAGAATAATCAGATGAGGGTGGTAGAGGGAATCCGTTGTTGGTTTCCCTCCAGACCAGGGCCATTACATATATTAGCCTAAAAGAGAGAGGGAAAATATTTAGTAGACTGTAAAATAATAATAATAATAATAAAAGGATATAGAGATTATCGACACCTAAACATTTATTACAGAAAATCTAGTTAACAAACTAAAACAAAATTAGAACGACACAGCTCTATTTATCGTTCATCCTTCGCTTGTCTCTTTCCTGTTATCCATGACGAATATGAACACCACGGCACAGATAAATTAATAATGAAATAGACAAACCAGCCGCTGGTCGCGGTGTAGTGTCCAGTAAGAACAAAAACACAAGCCCTTCTCCTCCTCGTGCGCCGCTTTTATAGCGATGGTTCGAACCCCTGATTGGTGGTCGAAATTTAAAAAAAACTAGCAACCGGGGAGAGGAGGAACTCTGGGCTCGTTCGGGTGGCGTCCGAGCAACAACGCTGGGTCAAAACTTTCAAGATTTAGACCAATGTATTCAAACTTGAAAATAGCCTTTTTAATTTTTAGTGCTGTTTGTAGTTTACATTTTGGTTTTGTTTTATGATTTTTAAACTGTTTTTCAAAGAAAACGTTAGCCCGAAATGCTTCTTGTTACGTAGAAAGTGATACGAAGCTGCCAGAAGATCTGGAATTTAGTAATGTATTTATGTCTTTATTGATTTTTGTTGTCGGCTGAAGAAGGAGTTTGATCCCGAAACGTTCCGTGCTAGGTATTTTTTTCTTCTTATTTTTTAAAGCTGTTATATTCATTTTTGTTTATTACTTGCTATGTATTTTTATTACTGCTTTTTAAAAGATTTCTTGTATTTATCTTTGTTCAATTATTTTACGTT
>NW_027625116.1:0-7397 GCF_034508935.2 Berghia stephanieae
AAATTATACAAATTAAAACAGGGTAGACAAGGAATTTTTGTCCCAACCTTTTCAATATCTACCGAAAAATTTATTTAACTTTAGGGGATACCCAGGCATTAAAACAATGGGAAAATCAAAATATAAGATATGCTATGACACAGCACTAATTTCAGACTCCCAAAAAAAAATTTTTCAACTACGCCCAAAAAAATTTAAAAAGCGTGAACGAAAGGGGTTAACTTTAAAAGTAAAAAAGACAGAAAGCAGATTTTATCAAGAGAAAAAGAAATCCAATATGCAACTTTAAAAACAAAGGAAAAACTAAAAACAAGTAGACATTTAAAATATCTTTGGGTACATAAAACTTTAGATGGCAGAGCAACACAGAAATAAAACGGAGAATTCAAAACTAAAGAATTTTTTAAAAAATGATCTAATTTTAAAAACCCAATATTTAAAGACAACAAAACATAGGGTTTTTGAAGGGCACACTTGGGCATTATTATAAAGGCTGCGAAAGCTGGGCAATTAAAGAAGACATTAGAAAGAAAACGGGGGCAGCGAAATGTGGTTTTTTTAAAGGAGTTAAAACTCATGGACAAAAAGAAAACTAACAAAAAATTAGAGCAAGCCCGAAAAAAAAAGGCTTAATTCGTAAATAAGAAAAAACAAATCAAATTTTTGGGCACCCTAAATCGACATAAATGTATAAAAATCCCCTCACAGGAAAAAATAGAAGGGAAAAAAGAAAGGGGGACCAAGAAAAACATATTTTAAAAGTTTTAACAGCGGGGGACAAAAAGAAAGTAATATTAGTTTTCTGAGGTTTCTGATCAGAGAGTTAATGGCGTTCAGACCCGATGTCGGCACAGACGGTACTTGAAGGAAAAGAAGAAGAATAAAAATAATAATAATAATAATAAAAATAAAATAATAATAATTTAAAAATAATAAAAAAATAATAATAAATTTATGATAGGATGAGATGAAGATGATGATTTATGATGAATGATAGATGAGAGTATGATGAGATGAATGATGAGAGATTAGATGATGGAAAAGATTATGAAATGATGATGAGATGAAAAATAAAATAAAAAAAATAAAATAATAATGGGAATAATAAGAAAAAATTAAAGAAAAAATAAAAAATAATAATAATAATAATATTATGATAATAATAAAATTAAAATAAAAATAAAAAAAATAAAAATAAAAAATAAAAATAAAAATAAAAAAAAATAATAATTTTTATTATTATTTTAAATTAAAATTATTATTATTTTTTATTAGTATAGTGTAGTATTAGTAGTAGTATTATAGTAGTATATATAGTAGTAGTATAGTTTTTTTTTCCGAAAGAAAATCCTGGTTAAACTTTGAAGTGGTGTGAACAATTCATACTTCGAACTCTTCTCTCCTCTCCTTTTTTTTTTTTTTTTTTTTTTTTTTTTTTTTTCTCTCTCTCCTTTCTTTCTTTTCTCTCTCTTTTTTTCTCACTTTTCCCCTCTCTTTCCCTTTCTCTCTCTCCCTTTTTCCCCTTCTTTCTCTCTTTTCTCATCTCTCTCTCTCTCTCTTCTCTCTCTTTCTTTTTTTCTCTCTTTTCCTTTCTTTCCTTCCACTCTTCTCTCGTTCTCTCTCCTCTCTCTTGTGTGTGTGTGGTGTGTTGGGGAAACTAGAAAATTATCGGTGAGCAACTAAAAAAAAAAAAAAATAAGGCTCGAAATTGGTTTTTTGGGGTTACTTGAAGAAAGCCTGTAACAAAAAAAAATAAAAAAAAAAATAAAAAATTCAATTTTTAACAAACGGAAGTTTAATTGAAAAAGAAATGATAAAAATCGTTTGAAAAAACCCAAAATAAAATGACACAAAAAAAAAAAAACCAAACAAAATAAACCCCCACTAAAAAAAAAAAAAAAAAAAACAAACAAAAAAACCAACCCCGGAAAATGCATTATCCAAGGAAAACATAGAGACAATCCATTTTTTTAAAACAAAAAGAGTGAAATTTTAAAGTAACTCCACATACTTTAAAATTTTCGTCTGTTATAAAAAAAAAAAAAAGAAAGGGTATAAAAATTTCGTTTTTCCCTTACACCTTCCTTTTTGAAGTCCGGACGTTTTTTCCCACCGCCGCACAAATTTCCCCAAAACGAAAAGAGTTAAAGATCATTTATTCAAAAACCGCTAAATAAGCCGATTTCGTCATCTTTGAAAAAAAAAAATTTCGAAAACACTTAAAAACACTTCTCTTTAAAGAATCACATTTTAGTGAAATTTAAACATCTGACGTCACCAAAAATTAGAAACAGATATCATTAGCGTTACTTTTGGGGAGAAGGTGACAAAATCGATAACATCCCAATTTTAAACAAAATGAAAAAAAAAAACAACAAAAAAAAAACAAAAAAAAACAAACAAACAAAGCGGGGAAAATTAGAATTTGTAAATGAGAACGGTCTAATTTGAAAAAAAACTGACATGAAAGAACAAACATTTTGAAACCGCAGGATTTTCTAGACAGTCTACCCTTTTGGGCCCGGTCGATGACCAACTGCAATTAGGGGCTTTTTTAAAAATATAATGGATGGACGATATTTTCGTGTTGGATTGAAGCTTTTCCCTAACACTTTAGTTATCAACCGTAAACCAAGTATTCTTTTAGTTCCCAAAAGGGAAAAAAAAATTCAAGCAAAAAATGGTTGCTTTTTGAAAAAAAATACAAATTAAACGATGTCTTTATGATAATGGTTTTTTTTTATTAAAAAATTATGGCAACATTTGCTCCCCTCACTAAAAAAAGATTTATTTTGGTCATCCTATAAATTTACTGATATTATATTACTCGGGGAAGACACCACACAAATACAAATTTATGCTGTCACAAAGACTGCTTTGGTTTGAACGTTAAAAGTTGATTGTTTTCAAGAATGGGTCACAGACCGATGAATTATGGGGATAAAGGTTTTATGATGTAAACGCTTTGGGAGACATCAACGTCGGGTTTTACAAATGATGCCCAAAACATCTTCTGAAAACAATTCTAACCTATCATAACATTTAATTATCTTTTTTTTTCAATTGAAATTTGTAAGCGTAATATCCAAAAAGGGCCCCCAACGAGTTTTTACAAGGGGTCCCTAACCAACAGCAACTTTAAAACATGTAGGACAGACATGACACCTTAAAAATAGGAAATTTTTTTCCGACAAGAAAAAGCTTTTAAAACGGTCAGATACTCTTTTTTAAAAAACCTGGAACGGTGAGGGAATGTGAGAAAAGAGCCGTTTTTAAAAGGGACAGCTATGCGCCACTCAGAGGGGTACTCGAACCTAGGGCCTTCCCCCGGGAAAGCGAGTGCCAACCACAAGACCAATACTGCACATTTAAACACAGGGGGGGGAACCCCTCAATATTTGGGGAGAATTTAAAAGGGGATTCACTTTTAATTATTATATTCTGTATTTTGAAAAAAAAATATTTTTTTTTTTTACTTTTTTTTTAAACTTTTCTTTTGAAACACTCTGCTTTTCCAAAATAAGTTAATCGACTTTAAAAAATGAATAATCGTCCCAAAAAAAAATTCGGGGGGCCCGGGGGCCGTGGTTTTGATTGGGGCAAGGAAATATTATGAGTTTTAAATTTCTCATGATTTTTTATTGAAAAAAGAGATGCAGGGAAAACATAAGATTTTGGGTTGTATGGGCTTTAAAAGAAAAAGAAATACTGGAAAATTTGGGGAAAATTAACTGCACTGAGTACCTTTCTAAATTATCAAATTTATTTTTCCCTTAAAAAAAACTTCCACAATTAAAATAGTGACAGTCAGAGTAGGGGAGCAAAAAAAAAGTTCAATATTGGGTTTTTTTTGTTCGATTTTGCAAAGGCGTCCCCATAAGTTTTGGGGCATCGCCACTTTTTTTGCTCTTGATTTGTTTGAAAGGGTTTTTTTTTAATTTTCCAAAAACATGACGTCCTAACTCTTTTAGTAGATAAGATTGACGGGGGGACACGATAAACATGCAAAATAATGCTTGTGGAACGTTTTGCTGTCTTCATTTTAAATTTCAGTCAAGAAAGCCTTAACTGCGGTGGACTAAGATGACCTACATTTAAACCCCAACAGATAATCCGATATGGGCTTACTCTTAAAAACGCAGGGCCTTCAAGCATTATCTCGAGTAGAAAACTTTCGAAACTTTCGCATCAAAAATGAAAGACTAAAAGAGTTAAAAAAAAGAAAAAACAGCGTTCAGTGAAAAATTCTCAATTCTTTTAATTTTTTTGCCAGGCTAATTCCGAATTTTTCTCCCCCGCTTTGCTTTAAATGGAACAAACACCTTTTCACGTGATGTTAGGAAGACCGTCCCCTTTTGTTGCGCCCTACCAATACAAATTTTTTAAAATCAAAGTGCAGACCTTTTTGTTGAATTGGATCCATTTCCTTTTAAACATCACATTCATAGAAACACATGGAATTTTAAAGTTTGATCATAAATAAAAACGTAGCTTTTTTCGGTTTTGGCGAGAGAAGCAAAGTTTCATTTTTCTGATCAGACTTTAAAAAATTTACTTTCGGTACTTATTTCAACTCTGGGGATACCGGTTTTTGGGGGCCCGGGCACAATTTTGCATGACATACTTTCATAATCCTTTTTAAAAAAGTAACGTACTCAAAACAAAAGGATTATTTTTTTTGAGAAGGAAAAAAATTTGGGTTAAATAAAATCGCTTAAATTTCATGCGACAGAACGGTGGACGTTATTTTTCTTTAAAAACTATACAATTGTGTAGCACGTAGACCATTTTTGCAAAAGGGCCCTTATTATTTTGGATTGTAAGGGTCAAAGCAAGTGTTGAATTGACACGCAAAACCATAAACAAAAAACCCAAAACGCGCGGCGCGCGCATAATAAAAAAATACCCTTAATAACAAATTTAAAAAGTACCGATTAATGTTATTTTGTGTATTCCATATTTCATCTTGTCCAACCCTCTGCCCGAAATCGCAATTTTTTTTTGGTTTGTTGGGCCAAGTTGTTCACTGCTTTCCCCCTTCCCCTTTGGTAACTTCTATCCTTTCCAAGGCATGTCAATTGACTTTTTATTCATGGTTTTAACATAGTTAAACAATTAGTTTTAAAAATTTTTTTACACTTTTTGGGGGCTAATTGGTTTTTCTTAAAGGGCTACAATTTCAATCGAGTAAGAACGTTCACTTGAAGATTGAAGAAAAAGAAACCAGGTATTTAAAACTATGTTAGGAAATCAGCCCGATAAGGAATATGTTGATCGCCTTTTTGACCAAATTAAGTTGTTTTCTATTTTTACAATAGTGCCGCTATAGCAAACCCCAAATACACCCCAGGGTCGGGGTTTACCTGTGTATCTGGGGGGTTAACGGGTAATACAATTGCTTGCTATCCTGTAAAAGGACCTAATTAAAAAAAATAAAACAACAACAAAAAAGAAAAACAAATAACAAAAACACCAAACAAAACTTTTAAAAACGGAATAGAGAGGGGGAAGGGAAAAAGCCTTTTTAAAAAATGTGTTAAACAATCTTTTAAAATATTATTTTCTTTTTATTTTTTGCTACAAGAAAATTTCCCCCCTTTCGTTTCATGAGGATTTTCCCATCCTGTGCTTACATCAACATTCCTCAAACCACCACCACCAACGAACAACCAGGGCCCATAACACTAACCACCCCACCAGATACGTCGTGTATTAACATGACCAAGCTCAAAACCCGGGTTGCAAATTCATATCCCAGGGGAAACAGTAAACTCAAAAACTAAAACGGGGTTTTCGGTCGAAGGGGGCCTTGGGGACCCCAAAATCCCACATGATTCGATGTCATTTGACAAAAACGGGGGTAAAAATTATTTATAAACCACACCTTTGAGTAGGGTCATGAAAAAAATTGGGGAAACATTTATCGAAAAATTTGGTTTCTAGATAAAAAAACCTTACACACTTGCCCGTCTCTATAGGATGAAATGAGTGAAATTGGATTCAATAGTCGAGCACCGCCCGCAAACGGGGCCACGGGGTTTCAAAAAAAAAAAAACGGTACTTTTTTATTCTTTCGGCTGGCTAGAACTTTTCATATTTTTGAGATCAAATGTGTAAAAGTCAAAACATATAAAGTTTTTATAATGGTTTTTTTTTTTTCCCCTCTGAATACGCTTTTAGCTCGTAAAGGAAATTTTTCAAAAGGGGCGTCCGCCATTGTTCCGATAGTTTTGAGCCATTACAAGTTAAAGCGTCATTACGAGGGAATGACGTTGCGACGTTGAGCGTATTGGTAAAAAGGCTCCGCGTAAGATTTGGGGGCTAAAAAAATGAAATTTTGGTGCATTGACCAGCCACGGGAATAAAGAAAACAATTTAAGCGCACTAACTCGGAAACCCCGGACCCCTTTTTACATCAAATTTCAATTCCACCGATTTGGGAATCTTACTTTGAGATTTGTCATAAAAAAAATAAAAATTTGTAATCAAATTTTGAAACAAAAACCATTGTTCTATTAATTTTTGACCCGTTTTGATTAAAAATTACGAATTTTGTGACCACCCAAAAACCCGGGAAGTGGTGAAAATTTTTTTATCGAACCGCATCGAATACTATCAAAAACAATTAAAAACATTTTTTTTTTTTTTGATTTTTAAAAAAAAAAAAAATTATTTACAAAAATTTTAAAAAAATATTCCCATCGGGATTCATTTGTACATCATTTCCCCACCCCTACACAGGGGGGAAACCCCCCTTGCTATATTTTTTTTTGGGGGGGGGGGGGGGGGGGGGGGGGGGGGGGGGGGGGGGTGGTTTTTGATAAAACGATGAATAAACGTTTTTAATAAAAAAGAAAATTTAAAAAAGAAAAAAAAACCCTTTTAAAAATAACTTTTTACTTTTATGATTCAAAATAAAAAATTTTTTTTTTTTGTTTTTTTTTTTAAACACCGTTTTTTTTTTGTTTTTATTTAATTTTTTTATTTTTTTTTTTAATTATTATTTTTTTTTATTTTGTTATTTTATTATCTTTTTTGTGTTTTTTCTTGGCTGCTTTGATTTTATTTTTTTATTATTATTTTATTATTATTATTATTATTTTTATTTTTTGTTATTATTATTTTATTATTATTATTATTATTATTATTATTGTTTAATTTTTATTATTATTTATTATTATTATTATTATTATTTTTTATTAAAAATTATTATTATTATTATTATTATTATTTTTAATTAAATAAAAGAAAATCAAAGAAGAGACAACTTTTTCTTTTTTTCTCAAAAATGCAAAAACAACAACGACTAACTACAAGGTATTACAAAAATTAACAACAAATCACCCACCAGTTACGCAGTGGTGCTGTCCACCAAATTAAAAAAAGACAAAATGTAA
>NW_027625117.1:0-7396 GCF_034508935.2 Berghia stephanieae
CCCCCAAACCCCGTTGGACATGCATAACCGGCTCCCGGGGATAAATTTATTTCCCATTAAACAAGCCCTTTTGTAAACTTATTTTTTCTTGGTTGTTTTAATCGAACTAGTTTTCGTTTAAAAAAAAAAAAATTTTTATAACACAAACCAAAAGGGCCAAAGCCTAACCCAAGGGGGGCCCTGCCCAAACGAAACACAGCATTAAACGAGACAGACCCGTCAGGCAATTAATTTTTTTTTTTAGCAGAGAAAACCTTTTTAATGGCCAGTACTCATTTACCCCTGAGAACGTGAGAGAAATGGGATAAAACCTTTTTCCAAGGGCTCAACTTGACCAAGGACTCCGAGCTCGAACTCGGGGAGCTTCTAAACCAAAAAAGCACGGGGAAAACCCACTTCCCACATATCCGCACTGTTCTTTAAATTTTTTTTTTTTACGGGGCGCTTCAATAACCCCAAACCAAAGTTACACCATGTTTATCCAAAGTGCAATAGCGCTGGTGAAAAAGACCCACCCCATTTTTTGTCGGTTTATGGGGCTATGGGCTAGTGGGGGTGAACCCTTTGGGTCGGAAGGTCCCCGGTTCAAGCCTCGCCGGCGCGTAGTTGAATCCCTTTGTTACATAGCGGCTGAAACTCTACAAACACACAAAAACACCTACACACTACACAAACGCGAGCCCAAAGGCCTTTAAACATCCGACCAAAAAGCTTCAGGAGGGCCCTTTACTACATGGGCCCGGGCGGTGGTGGCAATGAAATCTATTTTTAATCTACAACAACCTTTTCTTAATTTTAAACAAAAACTTCTCAAAAAAAAATTTTCGGCCACCAAAGCACTTTGAAAATCCCCATTGCTGTTGTTCAGTCCAAGGTTTTTACTTTTTTATATCCCAAAACATTACCATGCACCCAACTAGAAAAAACAATCAAATTACTTAAAAAAAAAATTATTTAGGGTACCATGCAGAATTTAAGGACAACAACAAAGCCGAAAGGCTCTGGACCCCATGACGTCTTGCCAAACAACACTCGAATTGCGTCGTGGAACTTTCCCCAGTAAGAAGCAGGAAAAAGTCCAATTGTGACGAGATGAGAAATACAGCGCATAATACTCCACTAAAAAAAAAGTATTGGGCTGGAACCTCAGGCAAAGATCAAGGGGAAGGCCACGAAACAGAGAAGAATTTTAAAAAGCGAATACAAGAAGTGGTAAGCCTGGAAAGAGATAAAAAAAATTAGCTCAGGATGAAAGAAAGGAAACTGTTTTGCTGTGCCTATACCCGACCCGGTGAAAAGGGGCAAGAGATGATGATATGCAGTTTGGGAAAATTTCCCTCTGCGTTGAATCTAGTACATTGCAAACTTGTTTAGACCCCAAAACAAAAACCCATGATCTCCTACCTTGGGAAACTCTCCAGGGTTTTCTAGAAGAGAAAAAAAACCACTGAGAAAAGGGGGGAAGATTTTCCCCGAAAACCCGAAACACAAACCCCCCAAACGTTAATAATAAAATAAAAAAAATAATGATAATAATAAAAAAATAAAATATTTTTTTTGCCCTCAAAATAGGGGCATTTGTCTTTGGTTCACAAAAAAAAAACAAATTATTGATACATCCAAACATAGTTATTACCATACACAAAGGCCGCCCGATTTTGTTTCGAAACAAAAACACCAGGAACAAGCTCAACCGGAACTATACCAGAACTCCACCAGGAAAAATTCCGGGACGTCATTTTTACGTAAACGTGGTGTGGTGTGTAAGAGAGGGGAAGGCGCCGCAAACCAGCCTACGTCCCCCCCTCCAGTCTGAACCCTCGTCGTCGGGTTTGGGGCCATAAACAAAATCCAACCCTCTCTTCTGGGTTGGACCAAAACACATACGAACTCGTACCCGGGGTGGGGATCCTGACCCCCATAGCGGGCGGGGAGGTACATACTTCTTCTATCCCCTTATATCTTTTTTTCCAACATCTTTCTGTTTTGTCTTGGGAATGAATTATTTTGGTTTTGTCCGGCCTGGCCGATCCTAGCTGAGGGGGAAACATAAAAGCAAATTTATTGTTTTGGGAGTGATATTTTTTTCCTTGTAAATCATCCTCTTTTAGTTTATTATTTTTTTTTGAATGTTAATGTAAGTTTTTGAGTGTATTCCCTTTGTTGGATTTGGCTTGCGGAGAACTTATGGGGGTTAAAAAAACCCAAGTACTTTGGGTTATGCTTTGGAATCACATCGACCATTTGTTCCTAGTTCCCCTTTTTTTACTTTTCTTGGTGTTTTTAATTGTAACCCAGAATTTTTTTACATCCCATTTTTTTCCTTTTTACTGGCGCTGAAAATAACCAAATGTGTTGCAAGCGCCGTAAACCCTTAAAAAACAAAAACAAAAAAAAACGTCTCCCCGTGTCACTATGCGCCGTACTACTTGGGACATACTGATACGAAACTCTCTTCCCGGGAAAAATCGCACCGGGAACGGGTTTCCGTACCGGGAACAATCGCCCGGGAACAGGTTCCGCCCGGGAACAACCCCACCAGGAACACAATCGACCAGGAACAAAAAAGTTCCGAGCCCGCGCTAATAAACAACCCCACACAATTTTCCACAGTACCGAGTCACAAACCACCATCGTCATCATCACAACAACAAATCACTATCATCATCATTGCGTTTCAGTCCCCTTTACATCTCATCATCACATCAAAAACAACCTCCCAATTTTCCTAACAAACCTTCACTTCACCCCCCCCTATAACACCATCACCACCCACAGCTCCCATATTTTATTATTTTTTTGTAACAAACTGGCTTTGCTCTGATATCCCCAAGATAGACAAAAGGGCTTGTTTTCAATGGGGGTTCTCTCTCTCTCCCTCCCTCTCCTTTTCCCCTCTCTCTCCTCTCTCCCTTTCTCTCTTCCTACCCTACCCTCCTGTTATTTCTCTCTTCCCTTCATTCCTCCCCAGTCCCTCTTTATTTTCTCTCTCTTCCTTTTTTTTTCCTCCTTTCCTATTTTCTCGCTTTCCTCTCTCCTCTTTTCTCTCTCTCTCCTCTCTCTCTCTCCTCTCTCTGTCCACCCCCTCCCCTTCCCTCAATCACACACACACACACACCCCTCCTCCTTTCCTCCAAACACACACACACACTCCCTCCTCTCAACACACCACACACAACACTCTCTTTTTTCCCCCAATCACACACACACCACACACACCCCTCTCTCCCCTCTCCTTCTCTCTCAACACACACCCACACTCCCCTCTCCTCTCTCTCTCTCTCTCTCTCCTCTCTCCTCTCCTCTCCTCTTAACAAAGACAAGGGGCACAATGGTAGAAACACAACAAAAAACCCCAAAGTCAAACGCTAGCCAATATAAATTAGAATGAAAGAAAAGAACATTCTTGTTGTATTTTGGGCGGGCAGATTGATGGTTGTTGCGGTGATAGAAAAAAACGTGGTCCGGGGCTAAAAAATTTAAATTTTGCAAGATATGAGTGGTGGGAATATGATGCAAAGTATGAGTAAAAGGATCTGGGGGAAAAGTGGGATGACCAAAAAGAAGAAGTTTTGTATTGGGAAAACAGATTTTTCTAACAAATACACCGTTTTCAGTTTTCAAATCGGTCATAGCCCAAAGGGATTGAAGTTGAACTTAATCCTTTTGCCTAAAGCACACGGGTTGACACGAACCACTCCAACTTTTTGCGAGGCTTGATACCGATAATAGCCCCGGGGACGCGAATCGGCTTCGCGAGGGGGCCCTCAGGGCCAGGCGCTTCATCGGGGGGGCTTTCTACCTGTCCAAACATGACCCAATGTGGGCAAAAACCTGAACGGCAAGCTCTAGTCGAAAGGGGGTTTTTGGACGAGCCCCCCGGGGGGAAAGTCGGCACAATGCGCCAGATTTTCTGTTTGGGGCGACGTCATAACATAGTAGTGTGAAAACCAATGAGGCTGCTGCGCTTTGCCAAATCAAAACACAAGGGGATATAAAGGAAACAGTTTTTTTACTTCTGGAAATCGTACATTCGAACCCCCATTGGGGGGAATCAGCCCAATTTTTTTTTTCTTCTTTTTAACGAACTTGGGTACATTATACCACACAGTGCGAATCGGTACAATTTATTTCTTCCTTTATACGAGAGTTTTGGGTCATTTATACCCCACAGTCAGGAATGGGTACAATTTTGTTTTTTTTTTTTCTTATACAAATCGGGGTAATTTAACCCCACGTGCAGGAATCGGTAAAATTTTATTTTCTTCCCTTTTCATACAAGAGTTTTGGGGAAAATTATACCCTACAGGCGGAATCGGGCGGGGAAAAGTCATGCAAGGTATCTCAAAATCGAATCTTTCTTTTCAAACTATTTGTATTACATCAGTATTCTCCGTTCTTTTAAAACTTACTTTGTGCGGCATTGGCTTGTGGTAAAAACCGCTTTTGGGTTGGAAGTTCCTGGGTTTTGAGGCTCGCGTTCGGGACATAGTTGAGCCTTTTAAAAGGCTTTTACCACATTCTCTCACCGTATCTGTGTAAAATTAATGCCTGGCCGTTAACAGCGTTTTTTGCCGAAAAATTTTAAAAACGCCTAACAGGCCATTTAAGTCCACATGTTTAAAAAAGTTGCTGTTGACCGGGCCCCCTTTTTAAAAAGCGCAAGCACTTTTAGGGATTTTGCGATATAAAAACCCAAATTTTAAAAATTTAATTTTTTTTTATCATTATCATTGTCCCAACCAACCATTTAAACTCTAAGCGACAAAAAGCAAACCTAGGGGAATAAACGTAGCTTCTACTGTCAATGCCCAAATTCAAACTCAACCAACAGGGGGGAATTTTCCCGAAAGCTCCTCAGGGAAATCTTTTTCAATTGTATTTTCCCCGTGAACCTTTGCAGCGAAAATCTATGCTATTCAATTTTGTCAGTAACGAAATTTTAAAAAACTCATAAAAAATCTTGAAAATTTGGGGAAAAAGTTTAAAACTCCTGAAAGGGGAATTGTTCTGAAAAAAACAAAGAAAAAAGGCGGCGGGGACCTTGCTCCTTGGCCAATACCCGCGTGTTATTGTAACCACCACCGCCAACGGGATCAAAAAAAGGAGGTAAAAAAAGACTGCTGTCATCTAAGCTGTCGGACATAAAAACAAAACAAATCAAACTTGCGAACTCAACCTGGCCGAAGTAACTTAAAAAAAAAAAAACTCCAATTGCAGTTTTTTTACAAAAGGGTTTTTACTTATCCCCCTATCTCCCAAATTTACCCCTTTCCCAAACCCTACAGTAGAACAAGGTTGGCTTTTTTTCCCTTCCTACAGTAAAAGATTGACTTTATCCCTATCGTAAACAAGGTTTTCTTTTTTCAACCTATCGTAAAACAAGGTTTTCTTTTTTCCATAAAACCATCAGAAAAACAAGGGTTTACTTTATCCTACCTATCAGTAAAACAAGGTTTACTTCATCCATTACATATCAGAAACAAGGTTTCTTCATCCATTTCCTACAGTAAACAAGTTGACTTTATCCATTACCTTATAGAAACAAGGGGGACTTATCCCCATCATAGAAAAGGTTTACTTTTCCATTACCTACAAAACAAAGTTGCTTTTACCATTACCCTTTTGTAGAACAAGGTTGACTTCACCCTTTTCCTACAGTAGAAAAGGTTGATTTATCCCTTACCTATCATAGAACAATTTTTTTTACCATTTCCATCATAGAACAAGGGTTTACTTTACCCCATCAGTAACAAAGTTGACTTCATCCATTACCTATCAGTAGAACAAGGTTGACTTTATCCTTACCTATCAGTAGAACAAGGTTGACTTTTTCCCTATAAGTAAACAAGGTTTTACTTACCCCTCGGTAGAACAAGGTTGACTTTTTCCCTATCGTAAACAAGATTGACTTTATCCCAACATAGAACAAGGGTTTTACTTTTTAATCCCATCAGAAAACAAGATTTTACTTTTCCCTTCAAAGAACAAATTGACTTATCCCTACAGGAACAATGTTTTACTTTTTCCCCACAGTAATCAAGGTTTACTTTATCCCTATATTAGAACAAAGTTACTTTAAACCCCCTATCAGTAAACAATTTACTTACCCATCAGTAGAACAGGTTGACTTTATCCATTGCCCTATCAATAAAAAAAAGTTGATTTTATCCATTATCAGCACGAACACAAGGGGACCAAAATTTTGGGAACAACCAAAGGTTTTGGCTTTAAAGGTTGACTGATGTGGCTCCACGAACCTTTTGTTTTTTGTCTTTTTATTCGTGAAAAAAAAAGAACTTTTTTGCCTGTACACTAATTATTTAACCCGTGTCAAGAAATAAAAAATTTGAATATTTAAAAAGGCCCTATCTTAACACTCCCTTCCCAGTAAGGAATTTTTTATAATTTTTAAAATTACAAAAATTTTACCTATGAAGACAACCACACCCACACACACCACACCACACACACACAGGGGGGCAAAAAAAGATAAAAGTCACGAAATGCCTGGGAGAGTAGCTAATCCATCCTTCATGTTTTCCCAATTAGTGTTAAAAACCGAATTTCCAGTTAGCGGTATTTTTTCCGTTAATTTTTTGCTCATAACTTTAAGAAATGAACAGTGTTTTGTAAGAGTTTTGCTAAATGAAATTTTTATGTAAAAAATGGCAAGAACTTACTGCTATGGGGTTTGAAATCATGCCGACGAAGACCCGATTAGTGGCGACCTTTACCGCTGAACTCGGGGCTTGTAAATTTCTTTAGCAGACGGCCCCACCGAATAAATTAAAAACGAATTTTAGGAAATAATAATTTAGCCCCCAAAGGAACTTTGAAAATCAACAATTTAAACCCCAAAAAGGATTAAAACACTTTCCAAAAAACCTTACGATTAAAAAGCTGGGAAAAAACCGCATTTTTTTTAAAATTTTAGTGAGTTTAAAAAAGCCTGAAGGTCAAATTTTACCAAACTGTCGAAAATTTTTCAAATTTTTTATGGTTGTAATCAAGCTGGAAAACCTTTTACGATCAGATCTTTGGGGAAAAAAGGGAGAGGACGTGAGTAGCACTTGCATTTTTATTTGTCAGTATCTCAACACCCTGTGGCGAAATCTGCAAGATGGGCTGGGAGTAGGACTGCATTTCATTTGTCAGATCCAATCACCTCTTGGGGAGAATACTGCAAATGGGCTGGAGTATTTCGCATTTCATTTGTCAACCATCACCTCTGGGCGAGAAACGCAAGGGTGGGGGGTTTTTTTTAGTATGGCATTCATTTGTCATACTCAACACCTCTTGGCGAAATACAGCGAGAGGGGCTTTTAAATTACTGGCATTTCATTTTCCCGTATCTCAACATCTCTGGGCGAAAACGCAAGATGGGGTGTTTTTT
>NW_027625118.1:0-7394 GCF_034508935.2 Berghia stephanieae
AATGACCTAAAGTTTTGAAAGCACCAAAAAATCTAATAAAAATGAAAACAAAACTTTTTTCATGTATGCCACATACCTCCAACATCGGGCATTTTACTTTTTTTTTTTACCACCCTTTTTAATATTTTTAAAAGATTCTTTTTTTTCACAGAAATCAAATACAACACTAAGGGTCCCCCGGGAACACGCATTTTTTTTCCTGCATCGGGAAACTGGGCGTTACCAAACTATGACCTTTACAGTTTACAAGGGGAATTTTGTAACATTAAAAATCTTGCTTCCCCTTCCCCTTGTTTTTTTTTAAAATTTTGGGATAAAAAACCCTTTATTTTTTTAAACCCAAAATAAACTTTACTTTATTTATTTACCCCCATTCTTGAAAAAAGGGCTGCTATAACCATTTGCATATGAATAAAATTTAAAATGTATTTCTTTTGGAGAATTTTCAGGGCAGCTTTAAAAAGAGATACTTTTTTTTAGGTCCCTAAAGTTTAAAAGAGGTTTGGCTTTAAAAATTACCCTAAAAAATCATATTCAAATAAACTTTCGAATAAATTAAAATTTTTTTATAATTTCAATAAAACTAAAATTTTGGGGATGGGGCTTTAATATTATTTTTAATTTCCTTCCAAGGTGAGGGTCCATCCACAAGGTATGCCACAAAGTCCCATCATGGCGGGGCTGGATGTAACAATTTTTCAAAAACGGGTTTTTGGTGTTATTGTCAAAAAACAAGTTTGGGTAAGTTTTTTTTTTTTTTTTCTTTTTTTTTTTCCAGGGGTAAACAAAAAAAATTTTTTAATAATATTATCTATGGAATAAAATTTACTCTTTCCTTTATCGGGAAATGTTTTGAACAGTACAACCCTTTATTTTTTTTATTTTTTTAATATTTTTTTTTGTCAAGATTTTAAAATCTAATTCCTGGATTTTTTTTTTTTCCATGTTTATTTAGTTGATTTGCTTCTTATTTGGTTTTTTAAAAATTCCCAAATTTTTAAATTTTTTGTCTTACTCACGACTATCCTAATTTTACATTTTTTCGGTAAAGCTCACCAATTTGGTCGTCAACATTCCCTTTTGGAAAGGGGGGTCTTTTTAAAACATTTTTTTTCTTCACTTTTCTAGTTGTTGGGTTTTTTTTTGTTTTTTTTAATTTTTTAAAAACCCCACAAATTTCTGAAAATTTTATTCTGTGTGTTTTAAATGAGGTATTTTTATTTCTTCTGATATCTATTAAATTCAGATCCTTGTGTTGTTTGAATCCCGGGGTGTCCGATTCAATATTTATATCCATGAAAGATGATCTTTCTTTTTTTTTTTATTTTTGTCTATAATTTCACCTTATTTTGTAAATGTGTCTATCACCTTGTAAATTTCTTGTTGCCTTTCAGAAAATAAATAACCTCAGTCACATTTTCCAAATAGGTCATGATGTTTTGAAATTAACAGATTTTAAATTTTTTGACTCTTTTTTGGGTTTCCAAGTCTTTCTTTTTGTTTTCTTCTTCTCCTTCTTCTTCTTTTTCTCTCCTTTAATATTTTTCTTTCTGACAAGTTGACAAACTAGTAGTAGTAGTTTTCGCTGCATGCATCGTTTAGTATTTTAATTGACATCATTTTCTCTCCCAGAAACCGAATTTTCCCAAGAAATCAATTTGGAATTGGAACTTAAACCCCAGTAACTGCCATTGGTTTTGAAAACGAATTAAGAAGAATGAGCCCTTAAACGTAAACAAAGAAAAGGGTTCGGGGTCAATCTGAAGAACAGGTTACACATAAAAATTTTTTTTTTGTTTTGAATTGATTAAACAAATTTCAAATTTCATTCCCTTCTTCTTACAACCTATCAAGAGAATGAAATTCATGAGACATTTTTATAGATTATTAATTCGGAAATACAACATTTTTGGGACAGAATTAGGTCAAATTTGTTTTTAAATTTTTTTGAAGTTAAAAGTTCAGATTTTTTGCCAAATTTTTGGGAAAAAGGTGATAAAAATATTTTTTTACCATAGAAAATGGAAAGCAATCAATAGAACTAACTACATCGCTCTTAGGTGTATGTGGGGGTTGGTGTGTTTTACTAACTACACTCCAAAAACATTTTTCCTTTAAAAACCCTCGGGACATGCAAAAAAAAATAAAAGGGGGGCTCAGTGGTCCTGCCCATATTTTTCCCCCCTAGCCTTTTCTGCTGCACTGGGCTGACCCCGGGGGTAATTCTAGTTTCCTTTGGAAGGATCCAGAAAAAATTTTCCGTTTGAGGGGTTAAAGGGAATTTTTGTTTTTTATTTACTTTTTTGGGTATGTTGGGGAGTAAAGGGAGGGGGGGGGGGTACTGTTCAACATTCTTTGTCTTGTAGCCAAGGTTAAAAATTGGGGGCATGGCTTAAAATCAAAACAATGGTGAAATGTAAAAAAAAAGCTGAGAGGTTTGGTTATACAAAGTGGGGGGAAAAATTTTTTGGAGCGGTTGTGTGTTTCTGCATATGTAGTCTGTATACTAAATTGATACACACATACCTGCTGTCAGTGTTACGGAAATCTCAGGGGTCGGGGCACTTAAAAAACTCTTCAAGTAATTCTTTTTTTACATTGGCTGGGGAAATTGTTTGAGAAAACCATTTTGGGGTAAAATTATTTTTGGGGAAAGGGAAATTTAATGGTAACAATGAAAAAAATTTGGGGTTTCACAAACAAAAATGTATTGTACAAATAGAAAAAATTTAAATAAAAACAAAAATGTATTGTAAAAATAGAAAAAATTTAAAACAACAAACCAATGTGATTTCCCAACCCTGGGGAAAAAACACTTTTTTCATCCAAATCGAAAATTAAAAAAAAAGTTATGGGTATTTAAAGTTTCTTTTTTGTGATTTGCAAAAAATAAAAATTTTGGGAAAATAAAAAAGGGCTTTGCTTGCAACGCTTTTCCCGAAACAAACCCCAAGGCCCAATTTTTGATATTGTTATCTTGGGAAAAGAAAAATTCGATCTGAAGAGCACAAATATGGATTTTTTGGAAAGATCAGATTTTTTTTTTCTTTCAAATTCGGGTTTTTTCCTAAAAATAAATGTGGACTTTTTTTCTCCTTTTCACCTGAAGCAACCAAACCCGGGGGCACTGTGAGGACAAAGAATAACCGCCCCCTTTCCTTGCTCCCATCCCCCCATGAATCATAGCTTAAATTAAAGATGTTAAAATTTTATTTTTTCTTATTGGTTATTGCTTTTTTTGTATATACAGACCCCTTTAAACCCAATTTTAATCTATGTCAACATATCATACAAATTTGTCAGGTTTTCTGGCCAGGAAACTGAATCACTTGACTTTTATTTCCCCGTAAAATGTTTTTTATTTGTTTCGTCTTGATTTTAATCGGATTACTTGGTTTTATCTTGGGTGAGGATAAACTGGGTACATACACAGGCAACATGCTTCGCAATTTCACGGGTTCAACGAAAGAGGGGGAAAAATTCCCAAAATTATGTCCTTCTTTTCTTATAAATTTTTACGGCATTGACAATTAACTTAGACTTTGGGGCCCAAAACACGGCCACTAAAACAGAGAAAAAGAACAGCCAAATTGCTTTTTTCTTTAGCCTTCTGAAAAAGACATTTAAAAAAAATTAAACAAAGATTTCAAAAAAAAAAGTTTATTACTGTGTATTCAAGAGCTTAACCAAAGGGAAACATTTATCCCTTGATTCACTAACAACAAATTCTTTTTAATAATTTTTTAAAAATTTTGGGCACGTCTTTTAATGTGACATAAATTTTTGGTCATTATGCCTAAGCCCCTAATTGCTTTCCCCAACCAGCAATCAAACCCCCATTGTGTGAGTATTTTTCCAAAGACGCATGGACGACACATTAATGAAGGATTGCTTGCAAACCTGACATGACATGTTATTTTTCAAAAATGTGTAGATAAAAAAATGCCTTTTCCCCCCCCCTTTCTTGGGTGGGGTTTCCCGACTTCCCATAGTGGGGAGGGGGTACTACTGTGTCTTTATCCCCCTATTTCTGTTTTCAAAAGCTTTTTTGTCTTGTCTTGGAATGAGATTACTTTAGACCAGGGGGTTACCGGAAAAAACCCCCCCCCCCCCCCCCCCCCCCCCCCCCCCCCCCCCCCCCCCCCTGTACGCTTTGTCGCCTATAATTCTGAAAAAGCATATCTTGCCACCACCAAAAAAAGTTATGCCCCAAATTGATAATCTTTCAGAAATTATGCTGGTTTGAAAACAAGAGTTGCGGCCTTAGCAAAAATAGGGGAGGGTTGCTTTGAACCAACTGGTGAATCCCATTCATGTGATATGCATTTTTTTTTGCATCAAAAGGAATCTAATCTGTTCCCCATTTGAACAATTTCCCCTTTGGTGCCTTATTCTTGGAGCTTTTAATTTTAATTCTGGAACTTTTTTATTCCCATTTTTTCTTCCTTTTACTGGGATAATGACCTCAATGGTTTTCAAGTGCGTAAAACCCTTAAAAACAAAAACAAAACCCCCCATTTTTACCGCTTTTCCCCCCCATCCACCATGTTATCCAAAGTCGTGATGTATAGCGTGGGGGTGTGTGTTTTGTTTTTCTAAGTGAGTAACTCAGGAGTGAATGATATTTTGCCAACAAAAACGTAGTAGGCTACAACTACAACACGGTTTCTGTCTTTTGTCTTACAGCCATGTTCAGGTATTTATCGAAACACAGATTCTACAAAATTTTCGGGCTGTCCCCGTGAGTTGATCGAATGCGAATGCGCATTGCATTGTAGTCTTCTTCTTCTTCTTCTTCTGTGGAAACCCCCAATATTGTCGAGGATCACTCCACATTTTTTTGTAGGGTTTTACATTTTAAACTTGCTAAAAACTCTGCCCCTTAATATTTAATTTTAAAAACAAAAAAAATAAACACATAGTTTAAAAAGTCACGTTGTGAACTCTATCAATCGCGTGAAGGCATGTTGGCAACCGTTTTCAGCCACTTCAGCTGGGAGGCTATTCCATATCTGGCAGTGGAAGGGAAAAACAATACATGAGGTGTAGTAGTAGTGTCGTATGGTCTTCACACCTCCAAGTGTGACCTCATTCAGCCAAATTTTGATGTATCCGTCATCAGCTTTGTGGATAGCAGGATAGCGCCCTCTATGGATGTTGATGGACAGTGAAGTACCACATGGTCGATGTCCTGATTTGGAGCGTTACAGGCTTGGCATGTTGGTGTTATATAGCTCCATTTAGGGAGATTAGATGTTGTTTCTACGTGTTTAGATCGTAGTCTGTTACAGGAGGACCACTGTTTTCTGTTAGTGTTTTAGAAACCTGGGAGTGGTGTTGCTGTAGGTCTTCGAACTGTTTTTTGGTTTGTTTTTCTCCCATTCATTTTTTCCAGCTATCAGAGAGGTCGAAATGTTCTTTTTGAATACATGAGGTCAATGTGGGTTTGGAAGATGTTTTTAAAAAAAAAAAAATTTTTTTAAAGCATCTCTTTTTGATGCACTGTTGGTTTGTTTTTGTTTTTTAAAATGTTTGTAAATATTTGATGTATTCTTATACTTGGATCTTCTCCAGTGTTTGGATAGCTTTTTTGGTGATTTCAGACTAGTACTCTTGGTCTCCTCTTTCCTAATAACCTTTAGATGGGTTTTACTTTTTTACCTTCCATGAATGGGAAAGCAGAGTCATTTTTCCCTTTTCCCTTTTATCCCCTTATTGTATTTTTTTCCCAGGTTACTGTCATTTTGTCTTGTAATGGGGATCATTTGGTTTTGTCCAATGTGCTGTTCGGTGTCCTTGTCTGAGGAAAACAGTCAAATGTAAATAGTATTTTCCTAGTAAATTGTAAATTATCCCCTTTTTTATACTGTATAGTTTTTTGTAAGTATTTGAGTGTGTTCCTCTTGAGGGATCCCGTGTCTGCATGGGACTTTCAGGTGATCTCAAACTAAGTACACTTAAAATCCAACTGGCACTGTGGGGCTTTTTGGGAAACTACTGTTCCCTAAAATTGTACCAATCCCCTTTGTCTTACCTTTTCTCGGGTGCTTTAATTGTAAATCTAGATTTTTATACTAGCCTATTTCCTTTCTTTTTACTGGTCTGAAAACCTTCAAAACGGGAAACAGTCAAATCAGTCGCTTTTTTTTTCTGGTGATTTTTACTTTTTAATTTTATAATTTTCTTACTAATCCCCATTTTTTCTTCCTTTTACTTGTGCTGATATGACCTTAACAGCTTTTTTGGTCGGATAGCACTGGATAGAGTCCCCAACGCGCACATTTTCGTTTCTGAAGGCAGACTACGTAACACAGAAATTTCAAAAGTATTCAATTATGGTAAAGTTGGATGCATTTTAGTCTGATTTCTAACATTCAGCAATGCTATTAAATTAAAATGTATAAGTATATTGTTTTGCCAAACTTTAAAGGTAGCCGTTTCCATCGTTGTGCTTGACTTCATCCACAGTTTCTTTTTTCTCCTTTCTTGTGCGCCTGGAGATTTCTTCAATGTTTATGCTGTTGCATTGCAAACCAAGTTTCATGATTCCCGCAGAGGCATCTTCGTTCAAACCCTCTAGGCTACTCGTATCTTCTTGTTCATTATCCAAGTTTCTGATGCATATAGGAAAAGTTGATAATAACAAGAAATGAAGTGAGTAGGAAAGTGCCAGGAGACAACAGAGAATAAAACTTCACAGCGGCAATGGGGGCTTCGAACCTGAGACCTCACTGGTACGACAACTCCACCTGGCCTGGGAGATCGTGGGCTCTAACCTATGAGTGAGCTATCCAGGACCCCCACACAAAAAGTGGCTTCAAAACTAGTCTAACTAGAGCCTTCTTTCCATGATCTACCCCGCCTTTTTGAGGTCACGGGTTTTGTTTGTTTGTTTGCTTTAGGTCTCTTCCAACACAATTGAGGTTATATGAGAGACCGCTGAAACAAAAAAAAAAAGCAATCTAACAAAAATAGTACAAATGTAAATCAAAATCATAACCTAAAGTATCATAAGCTAAATTATAAAATAACCAGAGCAAACAGGCAGAAGATTTACAGAAAAAAAAATACCCCTGTCAAAATACAATCACAAACCAAAGAAGCAGGATAGCTAGTAAAGAGAAGAAGAAACGCAAACACTATCGGATCGTACACCCATGCGAACATCATAGGTATATGATACAAGGGTGATGCTTCCCATCCAACCACCCGCAGGTCACGAGTTCAACACACAAAACGCTGGGGAAGTTAGTTGGCCAATATTCTTAATACAAACATGTAACATAGAAACGAATGAGACATTGAGTATGCTCCGGTATTTGGGGTGAATTTTTAATTCAGAAAAGTGAGGAGGAGCAGCCATTATATTGTAAACAAGAAATGAAGCAAAAGGA
>NW_027625119.1:0-2500 GCF_034508935.2 Berghia stephanieae
TTTTCCGTACACCCACTTCACAAACGGTTTAAAACAAAGAAATCATTTTCCAAAACCCTCGACCTTTTTGGGTCCCCCCAACGTCCTTCTAAGGGCCTTCTTTACCGATCATCGCATTTGATGTAGTTTCCCCTTTCATTGGCTTCTGTATGGGCCCCCACATTCACAAAGGATATTTTTATAAAGGGAAAAAAAAATTTTCCCCTAACCCTCTACGACCATTTTGGATCCATCAACTTTTTTTTCTGTTGACATAATCCAGTTCGTTACTGAAAAGTTATTTATGGCATTCAAAGTACTTGAAAAAAAAAATATAGATCTTCCCTTTTGTCTGCCGTGCGCCAAAATTTCTACTTTCTTAAAGAAGAAACAAAACTTATAGTTTCAAGTAAAATACTTGTATTACCCCCCCCAAGATCAGTCGTAGCATTTGACCAAATCATGTATAACCCAAAGTTTTTTTAATTTGTTGAGGGCTTTATCACAAATTCCCCAACTGCGGGTCTAAAGACTAAAATCGAAGTGTGGGAGTGACGTCAGCATCAATCAATTCATATCATTACAACTAGTAGATCATATATTTTTTTTGGGTCCATCATCATCGTCCTCCTGCAGACATGAACCATTTCCTTGCTGAAATGTCCTTCTGTCCCTGTGACGCCATCTGTGCCGTGTGTATGGATTCCCTAAAATCGTTATGGCCACGGCTATGTATTATACTTTCTCGATTATTTCATTTCACATGTATTTAGTTTGTTTTTTTTTTTTTTTTTTTTTTCACTTGTCCATCATATAAAATTATTCTAGATTCTGAATTTCTTTGTACGTATTCTGCCCCTGTAAAGCCATCTGGTCGTATTATTATGGATTCGGCCATTGTCAAGCCACGACGATAGTATTATTTGAATTTTATTTTAAAATTAAAAAAATTTATTATAATTATTTTTTTAATTTTTTATTATTTTTTTTTTTATATTTTTTTATATTTTTTGTTGGGGGGGGGGGGGGGGGGGGTGTCAGTTCATATGTATATAAGTTCCATTTCACTAGTCCATCATAGGAAAATTATTCTGTATCCTGAAATGTCACTGTGTTCCGTCCTTGCGATGCCATCTAGGTCGTGTTGATGAATTCGGACATCGTCATGCCCACGGCCTATGTATGGTAGGACTCCTGGCGTTTCATTTCACATGTATTTATGGAGTTTCATTTCACAAGACAATGACAGAAACTTATCCATGCTCTATTCTGAGACACCATTCTGTCCCTATGATGTTTAATGTGTTGTGTGTACATGAAGAGGTAACTTTCAAAACCCACTAAGCCACGCCCAGAAAATAACACGAGTTAAAACTCTCAAGCAATCTATTGGAGTCCATAGAATCAACAAGGACAATTTGAAATTTCAATCCACTTTTGGTATAGTATTGTTCTTTGAGGGAAATGTAATGTAAATGTTGCTGCTCAAACTCGAAGAAATAAATAACAATGTGAAATTGAATGTAAGCTTCAATTTAATTACGAAAACAATCAAATGGACGTTTCCGGTTTTCCATTTATCAACAAAACAGGATGAATTAATCACTACAGTGAGATAATGTGGTAGTGGCGTTATGAAGATAATAAACAAAACCATGAAATAGTATGCTCCTTACAAGGGAAACCCGAAACGTTCCATTTGATCTGTTTCGTAATTAAATTGAAGCTTACATTCAATTTTACATTGTTATTTATGAAGGAAATGAGACACATATTTCCTCTTGAAGTCAATAAAATGCCAAATGCTGCAGTTGTCTCTAAATCATCATGATTTTGCACTATTTATAAACATGGCTTTTTGCCTTAAGCCCTTAATAACTCCAGGTAAAACATAGGCCACAGATGATGCTTCGCCTAACAACTGGGTTAATAAGATTCCCCCCCCCCCCCCCCCCCCAAAAAAAAAAAAAAGAGAGAGAGAATGAGGATACCCCTCTCAAGCGCATAATGGACGGTGCCCCTGTTTCGAGCCGAAATAAGTCCCGGCAACTCTTGTACGTATCTTCCACAGCCCTGTATATTATATAAGATGGAGGTCGGTTTGGACGAATTCAATTCCTCCAGGGATGGAGGTCGGTTTGGACGAATTCAATTCCTCCAGGGATGGAGGTCGGTTTGGACGAATTCAATTCCTCCAGGGATGGAGGTCGGTTTGGACGAATTCAATTCCTCCAGGATGGAGGTCGTTTTGGACGAATTCAATTCCTCCAGGGATGGAGGTCGGGTTTTGGACGAATTCAATTCCTCCAGGATGGAGGTCGGTTTGGACGAATTCAATTCCTCCAGGGATGGAGGTCGGTTTGGACGAATTCAATTCCTCCAGGGATGGAGGTCGGTTTGGACGAATTCAATTCCTCCAGGGGTGGAGGTCGTTTGGACGAATTCAATCCTCCAGGGGCGGGGACATTCGACTCCTCGACACTGGGGAGAAGTTGTCAGGCTTTTCCTCCAGCAAGAGGAA
>NW_027625120.1:0-7405 GCF_034508935.2 Berghia stephanieae
TGTTACCGATGGCATGTCAGTGAACGAAACTGCTACGACACAGATTGCTGCTTTTATTCATAGGCGGGATGACGTCAAGATGATTTCCATCGGAGTTGGGCGTGGCGTGAGAGAATCGGAAGTAAAGGCTATTGCGTCTGCTCCAGAATTTGTGCATTTCGTTTCTGGTTTCAAAACTTGGTAAAACTTACTCATCGAATTAAATTAGAATTGTGTAAAAATAAACGAACAACAACATCAACACCGTCAACAACAACCACGATTACGACAACAACCACAACGACGACGACAACGACGGAGACGAAGTTGATATCAACACTGGCAACACTGAAATCGGCAGAAAATGATGAAAGCAAAAACTCTGAAGAGACAAATTCTACATCAAAACAATTAACCAGCACGGCTTCCAATATGAAACAAAATAACTCAGGAAACGCAGACTTCAACAAGGAATCCTCAAAAGCATTTTCGACATTTTCTCCTAAAAAAACACCCATAAAAGTTAAAGGTCAATCATCTTATGCCACTTCGTCAGGGTCTCTAATATCGGTCTTAAAGACAATTGCAAGATCACACAAGAACCCCACAATTTCTAATAAAACATCTGTTTCCAGAATCAATAAAAACTTACGGGGACCCCTAAACATTGATAAAACTAAACTATTGACAACGTTACCAGGACATAGTGCAAATTCCGTTGATAATTCATTGCCAACAAAAATGACAACTTCAGCTGATTCCATAAATGTAAGTGAAGTCAATTTGAACAACATGACAGGGAATGTCAATGCTACTTTACACTCTCAGACGAGTTCTACTACATCTCCTACGATATCGAACAATGACACTAGAATGATAACTCGTGAAAATTCAACGCAAATATCTTCAGAGTACAGATCTAAAAATAAAACACTATCATCTCTTACGAATATAACATCAGCTTCGTTCCAAAAGCATATCCAACTCCACCCAATACAATCAACAACAAATCACCCGAAGCTGCACCATACAGAAGAAGAGCCCAAAACCACAGCATCTCAGATCGCGGTTATAGCTATTATCGGTGGATGCGTGTTGATTTCGTGTGTTCTCGGGTATGTTTTGTGTTGCATGTTTATGTTATGGAAAAGACGGAGAGCCAGAAAGAGAAAAATAAATAAGGCCTGATTGATAATCCCTATATTGATTGCGTCAAGATCATAAATGAGCTCTCCGTCCCGATAGCTTCTGATCAAACGCTTTTTTCACCATGGTTAAAAAGTCTTTAAATTATATATAATATTATGGATTTATTAAACTGACCTCAAACTTTATATTCAGTATATCAATGACTTATTATTATAATATATCCACCTCTACAATATAAGCGATATGTAGTTTCGTGTTGTGTGATTAGTTTCTGGAAAAGACGGACAGTGCTGTGGAGAGTCCTAAAGAAACAAAATATGGAATTACAATCCTACACTGATTGCGCCAAGATCGTATTGAGCTTTGTGTCCTGATAGCCCGGTAATACAGCATTCGCATCACAAGCAAATTTTTTTTCAAAAAACCCGGGATTGATGCAGGGTAGAATCGAGATTTTAGTTTTCCTTCCCTCCACGAAGAGCAGCAGATTTGTGCTACATTTTCTTTAAGATGCTTTTTTGTCGGAAAGTACTATCCAGCGTGGCCCTGTGGTGCGGTCTTGCTTCGTACCCAAAAGTAATCGAGTTCGGCTACCCGCCTCGTTGTGTGGCCTTTTAAGCAAGTCATCTCGCCCTAGCTCACTTTGCGGCGCTGCACAGCGGCTGACACCTGGGATATTCCAGTCCTGAAGACAAATTTTGCCTAGGGGATGAATAAAAGGAATATATATATATATTATATATATATATATATATATATATATACATATTATATATATTTAATATTATATATATATATACCACATATACATATATATATGTATATGTCTGTATATATATATATATATATATATATATATATATATATATATATACGAGTATATATTAGAGAGAGAGAGAGAGAGAGAGAGAGAGACGGAGAGACATAATGTGTCTGTGTGAGAGAGAGAGAGAGAGATTGTGTGTGTGTGTGTGTGTGTGTGTGTGTGTGTGTGTGAAAGAGAGAGAGGGGGGGGAGAGAGAAAGAAAGAAAGAAAGAAAGGAAGAAAGAGAAAGAGAGATATACAAAGAAGAGAGAGAGAGAGAGAGAGAGAGAGAGAGATAGAGAGAGAGGAAGGGAGGGAGGGGAATTTGAATGGATTGATGCATGATGATGTTGTTGTTATGAGCCTAGAGCTTTTTTGTATGGAGGATTGGTCGCAATATAAATAAATTTCATTATTTACTATTATATTTCATTATTATTATTATTTGACAAAGGAAGATAGACCCTGACTGAATACCGTTTTGAGACATAGAGAGAGACCTAACAATAGATCAGTTTTCACTAACCTTGATCATACTATTATATCTAATTTATCTCGGTTTCAATAAATTGATAGCTTACGTGCCTAACTGTGGTTTGAAAGCATGCACAGTAGTCAAATAATATAGCAGATAATGGAGACAGAGTATTGATATACAACATGTGCGGCTATGTGGTCTAGTGGTATGACACTCGTTTTCGGATTGGAAGGTCCTGGGTTCGAGCCTCGCTCGACGCATAGTTGAGTCCTTGGAAAAGACTCTTTACTCACATTCTCTCACCGTACTCAGGTGTAAAATGAGTACCTGGCCGTTAACAGCGTTGTCTTTGTCCGAAAAATTGTAATATCGCCTAACAGGTGTCATGTCTCGTCCTACATGTTAAATGTTGCTGTTGACCAGGGACCCCTTGTAAAGCGCTTTGAGCACGTTAAGTAGATATTGCGCTATATAAAAAAGCTCCAAAAAGGCTCAAAAAACAGTTAGTTATAATGAAATGGTACATGATACCGGTATACTCTGAAGAAGAAAAAAAAACAACACGGTTTAATAAAGATATTTGGCTGGAAAACTCAACCTTCAAATTATATCGATTGATTAAAATAAAATGATCCTCGTTTTGTTAAAAACTCTCAAATTGGGACTTCAGTGAATTCCTAGGTTTGAGGGTGTTTGACAAGATGAGGATTATTTTAGGGGTAAACCATGTTATAAAGAACCAGGCAAAGCAAGAAAGTTCTTTATCTTACACCGGTGCCTGCTTCTTCATTTCTTAATACTCTTCAACAGTCGTGACGTCACTTCCTTCCTCATGACGCATGGTAACTTAGTAACATTGGCTCTAAACTCACGGAACAATGGCGGACGCCCGTATGAAATATTTCCCCTGCGAGCATGAAAGCGTATCCAGAGGAAAAAAACCCATAAATTTGATCATGTTTTGTCTTTTACACATTCTGATCACAAGGCATATGAAAAGTTCTAGCCAGCATGAAGAATAAAAAGTAATGATTTTCTTTGTTTAGAACCAATATGGCCGCCGTTGCCGGGCGGCGTGACATCAGACTACTGAATCCAATTTGATATAAACTATGTTTATGTTTAAACGATCGATATTTGAAGAATGTGTTTTATGGCCACAATTTTAAAAACGTGTTTTGGGGAGTTTTTTTTCAGGGCATGGAATGGGTACATAGAAGGATGTAATTGGATTCAGTAGTCTGATGTCACGCTGCCCGGCAACGGCGGCCATCTTGGTTCTAAACAAAGAAAATCATTACTTTATATTCTTCAAGCTGGCGAGAACTTTTCATATGTCTTGTGATCAGAATGTGTAAAAGTCAAAACATGATCAAATTTAGGTTTTTTTTCCCCTCTGGATACCCTTTATGCTCACCGGAGTAATATTTCATACGGGCGTCCGCCATTGTTCCGATAGTTTAGAGCCAGTGTTACTAAGTTACCATGCGTCATAAGGAAGGAAGTGACGTAACGACTGTTGAATCCTATTGTCACGACGTACACTTATGTGCAGGTCTGATAAACCGAATTCATTATGGTCTCATTGTTGTAATGGGAATCTCAAAAAAAAAAATTGGCGCAATATATTGTTCATTACAACACTGTTAAACTAGGCCCATATTTGGGTTCGAATGTCAGACCTGCATGTATATACACCTTGAATCGTCACCTCAGTAGATTAATTGATCCACCTTTGCAAGTGTTTATTTGTGTTAGATAGTGTTTCTATAGCTAGCTGGGAAAAGGCAACATGGCCATCTTGGAAAAACTTGCACAAGCTATACTTGCATAATAGCCTATTGATTGGAGTCGTTTAACTCACTCAACCCTAACACCGACTATATCCGTAGCATACTCGGGGTTACTTTTACCCCACGCCTATTTATTACATTTTTATGAGACAAATTATATGCGTAACATCAAAGCTAATGTCTGTAGTTTTTGGACGTTAATGATAGTTGAATAAAACTATCTATGTAGCTACATGCACATTTTCAATAGACTGTCTACATTCTTTTCTCCAATTTTTGAAAAGTAGCAAAAATCTCTAGGATTGAGTGAAGACCGAAGGGCTAGAGCTCAGGTGGTCGCTGGTTCGGATAAGTAAGTAAGTAAGTAGGATTGAGTGAGTTAACCTTCTCAAGATCGTCACACTCAATATGACGCAAATAACATTTTTCTTTGTTGTCAAATGTGTTTTATAAATAACTAAACTAAAAACTTCTGGCCTGGCCCAACCCCATACTCAAAGAAGCTGTACGGCAGTGAGGACGACCTCAGGACCACTGTGGGCTTCATTCACCAGACCGGACTGACCATGTAACGTGACGGGAACGAAGAAGAAGAAGAAGAAGAAGAAGAAGAAGAAGAAGAATAAAAATCTTGAATAAATTAACACATTACTGAATGCTGTTTTGTGAAACCTATTTAATTTTGTCAACAAAATCGTGCATAAAAGCAGTCCTTCAGAGCCGTTATGCCCATGGAGCCAATATCTACGTGGCCTTCGTAAAGTTATGGCCTGATACTGACCAAAAAATGACGTCAAAATGCCGGTCTTTTGCCACAAAAGAAAACAAATCGTGAGTTGTATTCAATAGTTCAACCAATGAAATAACTTGTCTCCAAGAGCTCTACTAACGACAACTCACTAGGCGGTACAAAAACCAAAGAATGACGTCAAACTGCCAGTCCTTTTGGATTTCAGTATCAGGCTATAGATAGTTCGAAGATGACGTCAATCAGGCCTTTATTATTGTTTTTGCCATCCGCGTTTGTGAGTTGTTCTCACTAAACTGTATTAACCAGACTTTAAAAGTTCATGGTTACACAGAGTTTGTGTGTTGGTCCGTTATACTTCCGGATGGCAATGTTGTGAACTCCTTGGCCAAGCGCATTCTATCTATAACATAACGATGGCTACGTTATCTATCATGGTTTCTATAGATAGTATGCGTTTGGCGAGGAAGCTCATAACATTGCCATCCGGAAGTATAACGGACCAACACACATAACTGTGTGTTTCCATGAACGTTTATAGTCAGGTTAATACAGTTCACTGAGCATTACTCATAAACGCGGATGGCGCGCAAAGACTAAAACAAAGACCAGAGTGACGTCATCTTCGTTCTATTTATAACGTGAAACGGACAATAACAACTATAACAGTTCGAGTACTGTCCGCCAGATCAAATCATTTTCTGCTGGGTGGACAGAGGGGTCGGGAAAAAAATCTCGACTGCTCGATCTTGGTCCCTTTGCGTGTGAAGCGAGTGCTCTATAGATAGAATGCGCTTGGCCAAGGAGTTCACAACATTGCCATCCGGAAGTATAACGGACCAACACACAAACTCTGTGTAACCATGAACTTTTATAGTCTGGTTAATACAGTTTAGTGAGAACAACTCACAAACGCGGATGGCAAAATTAATAACAAAGGCCTGAGTGACGTCATCTTCGAACTATCTATAGATAGTTCGAAGTTGACGTCTGTTGAATTATTTCTATGTATTATTACTATTAGTATATGATATGATTTCTAATGGTCTAAGAGAAACAATTGTGTAATAATGTCTCTCTACAATACTTTGTTGGCTATTTCCCTTGAACGAAGGGCGTTCACTATTATGATAAATAACCGGGTGTTTACATTTCACTTTTGCTGTTGATTCCTTCCTACTGAAATTCACTCACGATGTCTCCATGTTAATATGTTGTTCTTTGGGTTTGAATAAAAACCATAGTTACAAAAGTATCCTGTGTCATCCTAAATTATGTCAAACTTAACAGGTTATGGGCCCACATTTCTTTACCTAGTTTAGCCTCTAACAAAAGACATCTACCCATTTCAAATATGGTTCTCCAATTCCGTACAGCGACACCGTTCTGGTGTGGAGAATAAGGAGCAGAGGTTTCATGCCTTATTTTATTCTCTTGCATCAACCGCTGAAATTCACCCAACGTGAATTCTGTCCCATTATCTGACCTCAGACATTTCACTATTCCATAAGGGCTCGAATCCGCCAAAAATCTCATAGTTGCTGAGACTGTGTCACTTTTTTGTTTAAGAAAGTACACAAAGGACATTCCGGAAAAATTAGATATGACTAATTGCAAACCAAGAGCAAATCCCTCTGAACAAAAATTTGAGTGGTCAAATGATAGTGATCCAATAGATGAAAGAAAATACAGGGAGGCTGTTGGTAGCTTGATTTATCTTATGATATACACTAGGCCTGACATTTGCTGGATAGTTACAAAACTTTCTCAACATTTGTCCAGACCATTGGCATGCCATTGGGTGACAGTCAAACATGTATTTAGGTATTTGAAGGGAACCATTGACTATGAATTAACTTACAGAAGAAGTATTGACAACCTTTCTTTGATAGGGTATAGTGATGCCGATTGGGCTTCAAGTCCTGATGATAGGCGAAGCACTTCAGGTTATTGTTTTGGTCTGACATCTAATGGAGCTTTAGTTTCTTGGAAATCTAGGAGACAACCCAGTGTTGCTTTGTCCTCATGTGAGGCAGAGTACATGGCTCTTGCACTTGTAGTACAAGAAAGCCTTTACTTAGACCAGTTGTTGAAAGACATTGACAGAGAATATCAATCAGGTAATGTTTTGATTTTTGAAGACAATCAGGGAACAATCGCTTTAGCGAACAATCCAGTGAACAGACAAAGATCTAAACACATAGACATAAAATTCCATTTTATTCGCACAGAACTAAGGAATGGAAAGTTTACTTTAAAGTACTGCCCTACTGCAGACATGTTGGCAGATATTATGACAAAGCCTTCAACTAAATTTCAATTGCAGAAATTCAAATCCTTGATTTTTGGCTAAAATATGGTGATAGCCTTGAAAATTGTTTTGGATGTATTATTTTGACACATAATAATGTGAATACTTGTGTTGATGAGACACACACATACATGTATTATGA
>NW_027625121.1:0-7360 GCF_034508935.2 Berghia stephanieae
GAATTAGGGAATTTCCCGCACCTATGTGCGAAGTGCAATATAAGATAAGATCAACCCATTTAATTGATGACCGCTGACAGCTTAAGATTCGGGTATTACCTTGTCAAATTCCCATCATGACAATAATAATAAATAATAATAATAATATAAATAAATAATAATAATAATAATAATAATAATAATAAATAATATATCATCATCATCATCATCATCATCCATCATCATCATCATCACATCATCATCATCATCTCATCATCATCATCATCATCATCATCATCATCATTATACTCATCAGCTTCATCATCATCATCATCATCATCATCATCATCATCATCATCATCATCATCATCATCATCATCATCATCATCAACATCATCATCATCAATGACTACCATAGCCATTACCCGTTTCTTTCCTTAGGTTTTATTCTACATCCGTGTAGACTATTGTTTGACCACAATGTCTGATGCTCATGATCCTTCGTTAAAAACATGTACAATCCAGTTCTGGAAAAAACGTTGGGATGATCGAAAAATACATTTCCACGAACCTATAGTTAATAGGTAAGTGTAACTACTCGTATTAGCCATCACTGTGATCGGGGTACTCCAACAGCTTCTTATGGTTCACACTATTATGTTATGACGATCGACCCAATCAGCAAAGTCCGGTCCGCATTCGTGCACCGTCGCGAACCCGCCTGGTAGCATCGTCACAACACACCTTTCGACTAGATGCTCTGCCGTTTCGGGTTCTTGCCCACAGCGTGGACATATTGGACAGGAAGTTAGACCCCACTGATGTAACGCACCGCGTTAGCAGCTCCTCGACCGAGCCGATTTGCAGCTACCCAGTGTCTCCTCTTACTGGTATCAAAGCCTGGCAACTTCTCACCAAGCTTAGAGGAGTGTAGGTCCCTGCCCCCATGAGGGATTGAATTCGTCCAAACCGACTTTCATCTCGTATGTGCAGCTCTGTCCGTAGTCAGGGATTCTGCGTACAAGGGTTGCCTGGACTTATTTCGGCTCGAAACGGGGGCACCGTTCATTATGCGCATGAGAGGGGTATCCCCATTCCCTCTCTTTGATCTTACTCAGCCAGTTTCCCGTAATGGTCTCCCTCCGGACATCGGGGGGCTGGATCGCTGCCATTACCGGGGCCCCATTCTCTAGGGTTGTTGCTAGCGTTCCCGACACTATGTGCATCGACTTGCGAAGTTTTACATCCACTTTCTCAACGTTTCTGCTTCTACCCCACACTAGAGCGCAATACTCCGCGGTGGAATAGCATAGTGCGCCCACGAGTCGATCCCGCCAGCTTCCTCAGAAGACTGTTGCGTTTCTCTATCTTCCGGCAACCCCTTCGAGATGAACCCGATAGGTAAGGCTGCGATCCAACGTCACCCCTAAATATTTTGGACGCGGCTCATATGGGAGTGGCTGGTCCCCGACTAGGACATTCAGTTTACGGGTGTGCCACCACTGCATAAGTGAAATGCAGTGGCCACGGTTTTTGAAGTGTTTCATCTTCAGGTAGCACTTGTCAAAGTAGGATTTGAGTCTGGTGACGTCCACACTTTACTCTGAGTAACGAGTGCCCAGTCGTCTGCGTATCCCAGCCTCAGGGAGGAAGTGTTCGGCATATCGCTAATATAAACGTTAAACAACATTGGCGCAAGTACCGACTCCTGAGGGACCCCATTCTTCAATTTCCTTACTTTGCTCGTGACGTCTCCCAGCGCGACGTGGAATTGCCTTTCCCCTAAGATCGAAGAGAACAACTTCAAGGTCTTTTTGCACCTTATGATTTTTGCAAGTTTGAGCATTAACCCATCGCACCAGACCGTATCGTACGCCGCTGATAGGTCTATAAACACAGCACCTGTTTGCTGTTTTCTCTCGAACCTGTGCTCAATATGCTCTTTAAGGGCAATGACCTGCTCCGTGGTGCACCTCCCTTCCCTGAAGCCTGCCTGCCAGGTGGCAGGGCAGCGTCTAGGACCGGCCCCCATCGGTTTAATAGAACACGCTCCAACAATTTGTAAAGACAGCTCAGCAGCGATATGGGTCTGTAACTGTCTGCCTCCTTCGCCGGCTTCCCTGGCTTCAGGATGGCAACTATCTTCGCGTGCGTCCACACTTGTGGAAGATTTCCTTTTGCAAGGATGTCAGACATTGCCTCTGCTAGCCATGCCCGTGCCCTGGGGCCCAGATGCGTCACCATATCGGGATATACACCATCTATCCCTGCTGCTTTGCCGTTCTTCACTTCGCTAATGGCTGCACCCACTTCTCGGGGACTGAACGGGGCCGTCCAGTCCGACTCCTCCGCAGGTAGCGAGTCCAAAATCGTACGGTACGCCTTGCGGACACCGCGCTCAAAAGCCTGATTAGGGACCCGCTTACTACGGTTCTTAATATTCTTGGCAATTGTGTCTGCCTCGCATTCCGGTGCAGCCTTCGCGAAATTCCGATCTGGGTCCAATTTCTTTATCAAACGCCAAGCGTGGCGGCTGGAGTGTGTAAAGTCGAGACTTTCCACGGTCTCCTGCCACCGTTGCTTCCTTCCCTCTGCCAGAGACTGAAGTAGTCTATCGGCTGCGTCCTGGGACTGGGTATGCTGGTACTCTCGGTACAGCTCTTCCGACTCTGCCGTCCAGCAAGGGGTGTAGAATTTCCGTTTGCCCCGTGGAATAGAGCGTTGAGCGCTCTTATACAGTAGCCTACTGAATCGGTTATATTCTTGGACTTGGGAGGAATGGCAGGGCAGACCTGCTCGATATAGGAACTGAATTCCTCCCAGTCAGCCTTCCTGAAATTCCATCTGCAAAGTGGGAGAGACTGCACCCTCGGTATTGTCACCCCAGCTGTGACAAGAACCGGCCTGTGCTGGCTATGCGGAAAGTCCCCGAGGACTGTCCGCTTCACCTGCAGCGGTTCACCGTTCGCGCCTTTCGTTACGAGGGTGAGGTCTGGAGTATACTCCTTCTTATGGCGGGTACCCCGGAAGGTACCCTTGGCTGTAGGATCGTACACTAGGTGTAGATCATTACAGTCCATCCATGAGCGGAGTTGTCTTCCTGCCTCGTTGCAGTCTCGGTAGCCCCATTCGTGATGGTGGCTATTAAAGTCTCCCAGGCAGATGGAAGGATGGCTGACCACCGGTACCGGTGGTGTAGTCCAAGTCGCTCTAGGTGGTTTGTAAATATTATGCAAACACAGTCCACCTACTTCCACGGAAATTCGGTTCACCCCATTGCTGCCCGTTACGCTCTCAATGACCCTTACCTTCGATGGCTCTTTAGCGTAAACGCTAACCCCTCCTTTGAGCCTCGAAGTGTCCTCGCGTTGGACCACCGTATAGCCTGGGATCTGGAATCGGGAAGATTGCGCGCCTGAATAAAGGTGGGTCTCCTGTAACAGGAGGATATCTACGCAGTGAACGGCCAATAGCTTTGATAAAAGCTCATTTTTTGCCATACTCTGGCTCTCGACGTTCAGGGACAATATACGCGTCAGTTCGCCATCCCCGCCGTCGCATTTTCCGATCGGCAGGCCGCGAACCGATTGATGCATGGGACGTTTGCTTTTTTCTCGGACGTGCCGACGACCCTGGCGACACGAACGCGGTATTATTTGGCTAGGCGGCAGACCGCTTCGCCATTGACGGGACTGATTGGGACTCGACATAAGGATAATAGTGTGGCGCCCGGATAGGGCTGCTATTCGGGCACCGGGTTTGGATCAAATTAGTCACACACCGGGGCGACCAGCTCATGTGGCTCGTTGGCTCGATACCCGGGATGGTCTCGTGACGGTCGACCGGGATTTACACCTTTGCCCTCCCGTGTGCCTCAAGCCCCCTCACCAACTGCAAGGTAAAGATCCACGAGGGGGGGGGGGGTACTCCAAAAATTATCCCCCAGGGATTTCAATAAGTACATGTGCCAATCAATCAGAACTCACACAGCTATAAAACCCGAATAAAAAAGGTACATTGAAATCAGCAAGATGGAAAAAATAATTCACCCCAGACCTTGCCTTTGTCTGAAAAAAAATAAAGATGGAAATACCTTACCTGCAACAAGAGACGTTCTTGTGGACTTTCCAAATAGCCAAAATCGGTTCGTCCTGATAACAACGGGCATTCAGATCCCCGTGATGAAATCCATACCAAAATTCAGATGGAACTTTCTACAGGCTGACTGGGATGCAATTTTAATACGTGTCAAAGAATAGAGTCAAAATACGAAATAATTGGTAGATTCACCAAATTTGTCCTTGGTATTCAAAGAAACACATATCAAGGGGTTTCTGAAAACAATAATCCCTTGCTGGACAAATCGTAGTAAAGAACTACTCAAGAAGTATGAGGACACTCATGATGAAAATATAGTGGAGGTACTGTTACAGTTTCTGCGTGAAAACCGAAAAGAAATGTGGATTGAGGTGGTAGAAAGTTTGACGTGGGTCACTCGAGCCGCCATGCATGGAAAACAATAAAAAAAAACTAAATCCTGAGTCATCCCAAATAAGAACAGTGCCATCAATAGGGGTGGACAAAGTAGTCAAAGAAATAAAACAAAGGGGAAAGAACATACCAAACCTCAACTTTGAGAAGAAAATTAGAAAAGTATGCCAGCGCATAATAAAATCACAACCTCCTCAAGGCCCAATGCGCTCAATTCCAATTTCACCAAATGAAATAAATGAAGAGCTGAACAAAATTAAAAATGGGAAAGCTGCCGGTTTAGATGGGATCTATCCACATATGCTCACACATTTTGGACCCCAAGCAATTGACTGGTTGGCAAACACCTTCACCGATATTATGAATAAGGGTAAATATTCACTGTATGGAAACATGCCAAGATCATTGCCATCCCAGGCAAATCAGCTACAGAATCACCCAGCTACAGACCAATATCACTACTATGCTGCCTGTACAAATTACTAGAAAGAGTCCTACTTATAAGGATCACCCCTCATGTAGATAAATGGATACCAGTGCAGCAGGCAGATTTTAGACCACTAAAAGGAATTACTGAACACTTTTTGGCACTTACATCCTTTATAGAATCGGGATTTGAAAATAAACTGAAGACTGGGGCCGTCCTAATCGATCTCTCTGCGGCTTACGATACAGTCTGGACCGGAGGATTAATGTTGAAATTGGCCAGAATGCTACCGTGAAAAAGACCATCAAACTCCTCTCAAGCATGATCGGACCTAGAAAATTCCTTGTTATTAAAGGAGGGGAGAAAATCAAAACATGAAAGATAAAGAATGATGTACCACAATGATCAGTCATTGCAATCACACTGTTCGACATCCACATCAGTGATTTGACTGCCAACCAATCACTTCAACTGGGCTATGCAGACGACTGAGTATTGGCCCATCAATCAAAAGACTGGGAAGAAATAGAAAAAGACACTCAGTGAAGAAACATCAAAGTTAATATGCTCAAAGCGCTTTACAAGAGATACAAAGACAACAGCAACACATTACAAGGCCATACTAATTAAGATTTTGTTTTTACAGAGACAACACTGTTCCAGGCCAGGTACTCATTGTATACCGGTGTGGTGAGGGAATTTCTAATAGCAATTTCAAAGGATAATAGAGGAAACGCTGGTGCCCTTATGGACATCCCTGAATCTATCTGTCTCAAGATACTCCCTATTCCTCCTCTAAACCGGTGTTAAATCCCTATTGTGACAAGAAAGAGAGAAGAACGAAGGATAACTACAAGATAATATGTGTTCATTTTCTCTGAGCATAAACACCGGATATGCAGGAGTAAAGGTACCCAATCCTGATATCTGAATGACTTCCTCATCCAAGATCTACACAACAAGAAAATGATATCTGAAAGAAAAAACTGGTAGTCAATGACAAATAGGCTCACACCTCACTCAATGTCTTTTTATTGACAAGCGAATTGTCGGTGAATTAAGCATATATAACACCCAGTCAAAACACCGCTTTGAGTGGTTTGTCACATATAGAGCTGAACTTGGAAGAACGAGTTTCTTTGGGTCCGAACTACAAAAGGAGTTTCCATACTTATTCACCAATTAGACGAGACACTATCTGGTAACTAACAGACCAGGGTTCAAAATCTCTCTCCCACTGTCACTCTCAGGAGCTCGTGGAGAATTTTTAAAAATTTCACTGTCACGGTTGGCCAGAGTTTTTAAGATGGTTCATGAATGTGGGGAAAGGATTGTGGATAACAATAATAATAATAATAATAATATGATGATGATGATGATGATGATGATGATGATGATGATGATGATGATGATGGTGATGATTATGATCTTGATAATAATAATGATAATAATAATAATAATAATAATAATAATAATAATATTAATAATAATAATATTAATAATAATAATAATAATAATAATAATAATAATTTAAAAATAATAATAATAATAATAATAATATAATATAATAATAATAATAATAATAATAATAATAATAATAATAATAATAATAATAATAATAATAATAATAATAATAAATAATAATAATAATAATAATAATAATAATAATAAATAATATATTAATAATAATAATAATAATTAATAATAATAATAATAATAATAATAATAATAATAATAATATAATAATAATAATAATAATAATAATAATAATAATAATAATAATAATAATAATAATAATAATAATAATAATAATAATAATAATAATAATAATAATAATAATAATATAATAAAATACTGTAGCACATATATCATTACTCCTGCAATCAGGGATTTGCAACAATATTACTTGATTAAATATTGTTTGGTATTTTATTTCAGGACTCTAGAGGAACAAATCCCATTGGTGAATGCCAAACACAAAATACACAAAATCTTAGTGCCTCTGTGTGGCAAATCATTGGATATGCTATGGTAAGATAGACAAATTTGAAGTCAAATGAAACTCATTTTAGTGGGTGCAATAACGCCCGTGCTTTAGGTTTTTTTCTTGATTTAAAAATTATCAGTTTACTCTTTGAAATTGAACTATGGCTGTAAATTTATAGTTCAGTTCTTTCCCACGTACTCCGAACAGTTCACGTAGGAAGTGTGGCTCAGCGGTAGGTACGGTCTTTGCTTCCTATCCTAAATGCAAAGAGTTCGGATACTCTGTGTGTGACCTTGAGCAACTAGCCTCAACCTGGTTCAGTTTGCAGCGCTGCACTGAGGCTGACCTCTGGATTATTCCAGTCTTCCCTTGGAATAGACCCTCAAGACAAATCATATTCTTTGCATTGTGTTTTAGATGTTAATAATGACTAAATAGTTCAAGGGCCAATAATAATATTTGAATGCACATCAAGA
>NW_027625122.1:5000-17500 GCF_034508935.2 Berghia stephanieae
ACTTAGTTACTTTTTACTTATTTACTTACTTACTTACTTAGTTACTTTTTACTTATTTACTTACTTAGTTACTTAGTTACTTTTTACTTATTTACTTACTTACTTACTTATTTACTTTTTACTTATTTACTTACTTACTTACTTAGTTACTTTTTACTTATTTACTTACTTACTTACTTAGTTACTTTTTACTTATTTACTTACTTACTTACTTACTTAGTTACTTTTTACTTATTTACTTACTTACTTACTTAGGTACTTTTTACTTATTTACTTACTTACTTACTTAGTTACTTTTTACTTATTTACTTACTTACTTACTTAGTTACTTTTTACTTATTTACTTACTTACTTACTTACTTAGTTACTTTTTACTTATTTACTTACTTACTTACTTAGTTACTTTTTACTTATTTACTTACTTACTTACTTAGTTACTTTTTACTTATTTACTTACTTACTTACTTAGTTACTTTTTACTTATTTACTTACTTACTTACTTACTTAGTTACTTTTTACTTATTTACTTACTTAGTTACTTAGTTACTTTTTACTTATTTACTTACTTACTTACTTAGTTACTTTTTACTTATTTACTTACCTACTTACTTACTTAGTTACTTTTTACTTATTTACTTACTTAGTTACTTAGTTACTTTTTACTTATTTACTTACTTACTTACTTAGTTACTTTTTACTTATTTACTTACTTACTTACTTAGTTACTTTTTACTTATTTACTTACTTACTTACTTAGTTACTTTTTACTTATTTACTTACTTACTTACTTAGTTACTTTTTACTTATTTACTTCCTTACTTACTTAGTTACTTTTTACTTATTTACTTACTTACTTACTTAGTTACTTTTTACTTATTTACTTACTTACTTACTTAGTTACTTTTTACTTATTTACTTACTTACTTACTTACTTAGTTACTTTTTACTTATTTACTTACTTAGTTACTTAGTTACTTTTTACTTATTTACTTACTTACTTACTTAGTTACTTTTTACTTATTTACTTACTTACTTTTTACTTATTTACTTACTTACTTACTTAGTTACTTTTTACTTATTTACTTACTTACTTACTTACTTAGTTACTTTTTACTTATTTACTTACTTACTTACTTAGGTACTTTTTACTTATTTACTTACTTTCTTACTTAGTTACTTTTTACTTATTTACTTACTTACTTACTTAGTTACTTTTTACTTATTTACTTACTTACTTACTTACTTAGTTACTTTTTACTTATTTACTTACTTACTTACTTAGTTACTTTTTACTTATTTACTTACTTACTTACTCAGTTACTTTTTACTTATTTACTTACTTACTTACTTAGTTACTTTTTACTTATTTACTTACTTACTTACTTACTTAGTTACTTTTTACTTATTTACTTACTTAGTTACTTAGTTACTTTTTACTTATTTACTTACTTACTTACTTAGTTACTTTTTACTTATTTACTTACTTAGTTACTTAGTTACTTTTTACTTATTTACTTACTTACTTACTTACTTAGTTACTTTTTACTTATTTACTTACTTACTTAGTTACTTAGTTACTTTTTACTTATTTACTTACTTACTTACTTACTTAGTTACTTTTTACTTATTTACTTACTTAGTTACTTAGTTACTTTTTACTTATTTACTTACTTACTTACTTAGTTACTTTTTACTTATTTACTTACTTACTTACTTAGTTACTTTTTACTTATTTACTTACTTACTTACTTAGTTACTTTTTACTTATTTACTTACTTAGTTACTTAGTTACTTTTTACTTATTTACTTACTTACTTACTTAGTTACTTTTTACTTATTTACTTACTTACTTACTTAGTTACTTTTTACTTATTTACTTACTTAGTTACTTAGTTACTTTTTACTTATTTACTTACTTACTTACTTAGTTACTTTTTACTTATTTACTTACTTACTTACTTAGTTACTTTTCACTTATTTACTTACTTACTTACTTACTTAGTTACTTTTTACTTATTTACAACCATGGCCAATCCATCGCCATCTTCTTGATTTGGCTGTTTCAGAAATGGGGGTCATGTCAGCTTTCTATAGATCTTTATTTGATATTTTCATGGGCCAAACAATGTGGAAGATTTTTCGTAGACATTTGTTTTGGGAAATATCTAATTTGCAGCAAATGGTTTTTTGTTGATTTCCAAGATTCTGCTACATACAAAAGAACTGATAAATGACATTTTAATCGATGGTTAATTAAAGGAGGAGTCAATTTTTAATTATTTTTTTTCTCTCCCAAAGTACAGTACGTAGTATTGCTCTTACATTTGAAAATGGGTGTTTTGTTGACATAACTAAGCAATCTGCCATGTCCATGCTGACATACTAATCGTTCGATATCCTTGTCCATTAGCACCTGAGTGACTCAGGTCATTCACCTTTATGTGAATTATGGTTAATTAAAGGAGGAGTCAATTTTTAATTATTTTTTTTCTCTCCCAAAGTACAGTACGTAGTATTGCTCTTACATTTGAAAATGGGTGTTTTGTTGACATAACTAAGCAATCTGCCATGTCCATGCTGACATACTAATCGTTCGATATCCTTGTCCATTAGCACCTGAGTGACTCAGGTCATTCACCTTTATGTGAATGGCACAGAAAAGTCATTGACCCCTTTCACACCCGCGACGGTGCACTGACCAGTTATACAGTTTATCCCCCCCCCCCCCCAACCCCTTGTCCAATACAGTCAAATACGAGTGCCAGAGAGCACAGTGACCTTTCCTTGGCATTTGGATAATTTTGAGACCAAGAAGGGCGTGAATTCTCCCTGACACAAGTAAAGAAGACATAAATCGAGTTGATGGGAATAATATCAGCTGCGGTCCTGCCGAAATTATAGAATATAATGTATATTTATGGATATTGTCCAAATCGTAACAATGCAAATCAGGTGCATGTTTTGGGGATATATGCCTTTCATTTGTAGTCCTTCAGAGCCGTGGGACTATGGAGCCGGAGTTTATCCCGGTTTCTATAGCGTGAAACGGACAATAGTAATTGCGAGTTACCTTTTGGGTTGGGCGTAAGTCTATCGCAACGTATTTGTCGCCAGATGTAACAGTCCAGCTACCAGATCACTGCTGGAATGGATAGGGTGTGTGTGTATGGGGGGGGGGGGGTGTCAGAAAATAAAAATATCGATTCACGGGATCGAACTCTGTCCCTTTGCATGTGAAGTCAGTGCTGTATCAGATTTCATAAGCATAAGGAAAAATAAAACAAGATACAAAGACACGTGTCTTAAAATAAATGGTGCAGGTCTTAATAAAATGTATGATGATGCAAACTCATGTATGAGTAAGACGGAGCCTTATACCGTAGATTCGTAGATTTAGTATGAAAATATGAGCAATGAAAGCCATTGAGTATGAAAATTGATTATAAGCATAGGATTTCCACCATTGAATGCGATCGTGTATGAGAGTTAATCAAAAATATTATAAGCATTATCATCATTAGATACTGCTGAATATGAGAATTTAATATTTAAAAAACATATTATCATCACTCATGCTCACTGATGACGGAATAAGCACGTCGGAAATAAAAGCTAGACTGGGCATGGCTACTGCAGCAATGGCAAGAGTAAATAAAATCTGGAAAAGCAACATAAACTTCAAGACAAAGCTTAAACTATTTAGTTCTCTGGTACTGTCTTGTACTCCTCTATGGTTGCGAGGCCTGGACCATGAATGCTGACACGGAAAGGAGAGTTCGCTCATTCCAACTCAAAGGCTACCTAAAACTACTAAAATATCATATTTGGAACATAAGACCAATTTAAGTGTTCTGGACGAAGTAAAAGAACTGGCAGGAAGGCAAGAACCACTACTTGCAAAGGTAAAGAGAAGGAAATTGTCTTGGTTTGGTCACCTCCTACGACACGAAAGCTTATACAAGACAATATTGCAGGGCACAGTAGAAGGCTGCTGAAGAAGAGGAAGACAGAGGGAAGTGTGGCAGGATAACATTAAAGATTGGACAGGATTGACGTGGAACAATCTAATGAGGAAGGCCCAAGACCGTGATGAGTGGCGTCGAATCGTGAAGTCTGCATCCCGGGGGCCCCCCCCCCCCCCCCCCCCCCCCGACGACCACCGGTCATGGGATAGAGTGACAGTGAGTGAGTGATTATCATCATCATCATTAAGTGTTGTCGAATTTGGGAATTGATCATAAGCATTATCAAAATTGAATAATATCGATTATGAAAATTAATCATGAGGATTATCAATTGTGATTGGTATCGAGTATGAAAATTGATAATAGAGCAGTAAAATTAGGTGCCCCAAACGTAAACAATAACAAGTTGCTAGTGATTTTCGTTAGGGACCGGAATAATTTACGCACAATATAGGTCTCCCAATTTTGTAGTTCGAGTTGTAGGCAATACACTTTCAGTATTGAAAATAGGTTTACATAATATCTAACAGTTGCAGAAATAATAATATAAGGCTAAATTATTCTGAAAACCAGGCTCCGAATAATTCTCGTCTAGTTCAAACCAGCGCAATAATTTGCTCTGGTCTAAAAATAGATAGACTGTAACTTTTGAAAAATTTAACCTTTTGTTCCATAAAATATCCATATCTAGACATTATTTGATGCATGATCGAGTATTTATGAATATGTGTTTCTTTTGCCACCTAACAGCCAAATTTTAAAGGTTATTTTTTTCTATAATTTACATTGGAACGTGAGCTGTCAAGACAGGAACATGTGGTTTGCCATGTGCTTCTAGACCTTTGTTTACGTTTGGGGCACCTAATTTTACTGCTCTATAATCATCATTATCATTGATGAATGCTTTCGAGTCGGAGTATTGATGACAATTATGGTTAAATGGATCCAAGAATGAGAATCGATCCTTATAAGTTTTATCGTATGATATTGAAGGCTTTCGAGTATGTAGTTATGACAGGCACTGTCACCATTGAATGCTATCGACTATGAGAATTGCTCATAAGCATTGTAATCATAACCATCCTTGAATGCCATTTTTTTTTTAAATAATTAAAATTGAGCTTTATATAGAACAATATCCACTAAATGTGCTCAAAGCGCTTTACAAGGGGTCCCTGGTCAACAGCAACACTTAACATGTAGGACGGGACATGACACCTGTTAGGCGATTTTACAGTTTTTCGGACAAAGCCAACGCTGTTAACGGCCAGGTACTCATTTTACACCTGAGTACGGTGAGAGAATGTGAGTAAAGAGCCTTTTCCAAGTACTCAACTATGCGCGAGCCAGGACCTTCCGATCCGAAAGCGAGTGTCATACCACTAGACCACATAGCCACAAAAGACCACATATCCTTGAATGCCATTGAGAATGAGAATTAAATGATCATAAGCATTATGACAATATTATTGAATGATTTCGACTATTAGATGTCAGTATAGCATTATTATCTTTGGGTGATGTCGAGTATGAGAATAGATCATAAGCGTTATAAGCATTTTCATAAAATTGAATTCAATAGTAACTTAAATGATTAGAAAATAAACGTTTATGTGTGTGCCAGACACAATGCCGGAGGGGAGATGCCAAGTCGGAACAATAAGATCGATTCATAAATCTGTGAACCTTATACTGATTGCGAATGATATTACAATCACTCTCTCTCACACAAACATACACAAACACACACACACACACACACACACACACACATACATATATATATATATGTGTGTGTGTGTGTTAAGATGAATCATTCATCTTAACAACTCCACTACCACATTATCTCATTCATCTGTAGTGTTTCATTCATCCTGTTTTGTTGATAAACGGGAAACCCGAAACGTTCATTTGATTTGTTTTTGTAATTAAATTGAAGCTTACATTCAATTTTACATTATTATTTATTTCTTCGAGCTTCGAGCAGCTAGCACATGACACATTGTTTTAAATAAATGCCAAAAACGTAACTTCAAAGATAAATGGATTGAAATGACTTTTAACTCATCAAAAAGTCTCAAACTGTTTCGTCAGAGCACGGTAGAATAGATTTTACTGGCTCTCGTCTGACATTTCTCTGACCATTTGTGTTCTGACAACTAACACACCGACAGATTCTCTGTCGTACTCGGAAAATACACATTAATTAATTAATAATTTATTTTTTTTGCCAGAAAACTAGTTCTTCAAATATCGAGTGATGAAAATGACCATTATCTTGTCAAACATAGGACTTCAAAGCTCTCTGGACAATTTTAAAAGTAAAAATGTGTTATTTTTATTTCAGAGTACGGGAATGGTGGGTTTTAGCTTGTACTTGTATAAACGCTTTTGTCTGGCACCTTTCATACACATTTGTTCAGTTCTTTATTTTTATAAATGTATTACTGTGATAAAGATCTGAGAAAGTGTGTATAAAATAGGACCAGACAAATCAGAGAGAAAAATACGAGAAAAAAAGAAGAAGAGAGAAACATCCCAAAAATCAAACTGCGTGGACGAGGTCTTTGTCTGGCACTGTTTCATACACATTTTTCATATCTTTATCTCACGCCAGTGCCTTTTCCTATTTTTGAGGGTTTACGGCGCTGGCAACACATTAAGGTTATACCAGCGCCAGTAAACAGGAAGAAAATGGAATAGTAGAAAGTTGTAGAATTAAAATTAAAGCATCCAAGAATAAGGCAGACAAAGGAGAATTGGTTCAAATAGGGAACAGATGTAGATTCCAAGAGCACACTATCAGTGTACTCAGTTTGAGATCACCTAAAACCCTCATCCCGACACAAGCACAGGTCCCCAGTAAGAGGAATACACAAAACATTATACAGTGCTTAACAGAGAGATGATTTACAAGGACAAAAATATCATCTCCCAAAACAATAACTATGCATTTGACTGTTTCCCTCCCAGCCAGACTCCGACGAGGGCCAGGAAAAAACAAGTAATCTCATTCCAAGACAAAGACAGAAAGCATGTTGGATATCAGATACAAGGGGATAGGAGATACAGTATGTACCTACTGCCCGCTATGGGTTCCCTATTTTGTCACTTTTATATTATTGTGTTCACCGCCAAACAAAATGATACATTTTGGCTAGAATTTTTTAAAAATCTCAGTTACTTATCAGGTAAAAAAAAGACCTCTAAATTTTCAGTAAGTCTCAAACTTGAGACTTCAAATAACTCTTTGGTTGAAAAATTTTAAGCAGGGATAATCTTAATCGGCCGATATTTGAAATAAAATTTTTCAGGCCAAAATGGACGTCACTGGACTTCAGATTAGTGCCTGAAAGAACGAACGCTAGACATATTTTGTGTTACTTAATTAATGACAATATTGACAACCTGCATTGGACGTGTGCTTTTGTATACGGGTGACAGCCGTGTTGTTCCTGGTATCGCACCTATCAGCCATCAACACCCACACGAAGGATTAAGACATTGTATTGATTTTGAACATAATTATACTACCACAATCATCTGCATCATTATCATCATTATTATTATTATTATCATCATCATCATCATCATCATCATCATCATCATCATCATCATCATCATCATCATCATCATCATCAGCATCATCAGCATCAGCATCAGCATCATTATTTATCATCATCATCATCATCATCATCATCATCATCATCATCATCATCATCATCATTATTATCGCCGTCATCATAATCATCATTATCATTATCACCGTGATCATCACCACCACCAACAACAATAACAAAATTGTCGTCGTCATTATCATCACATTTATTATTTTTATTTTTATAATTACATCAAATACGATGTAGTTTATATGATTATATTTATCAAATTCTAACTATTGAGGTTATGGACTTGAGTTACGAAACGAGGTCGCCATAAAGATGAGATACCAAAATCTTATTTTGTGATTTATTATGAAATAAGAATGTTATAGGTTTGTCGGAGACTAATCCGTTTTCTTATATCATTACTACAGCTGTTTTAAACAGTCTGGAAATGGATAAAATGTGAAAACATGATGTACAGTAACGGTGTTTCAAGGGTTTATTCTTAGTTCATTCACCTTTTACAATTAACTACAATGATCGTAAACCTGAAAGAATATTTAGGTGTGCATGGCAGAAGAACAATATGGATTCCAACCTGACAGAGGGACAAGGAACGCAATATACCTCCTCCGTGTTTTAAGTGAAAGAGCTATACAGGTTCAGACCCCACTATACCTCTGTTTTGTCGACTACAAAAAAGCTTTTGATAGAGTACGCCACGAAGAAATACTAAAACAACTGCACTCCATTGGCGCTGATGAGAAAGACCTCAGACTCATGCAAACATTATACTACACCCAGCAGGCATCTATCAAAATCGGAAACTCTACAGGAAATTCCATTCCTATTAAGAAAGGAGTCCGTCAAGGGTGTGTTGCCTCACCAGATCTGTTTAATCTATACCAAGAAACAATCATGAGGGGCATAAATAATATGGAGGGAATAAAAGTAGGAGGTCACAACATAAATAATATAAGATACGCAGACGATACGGTACTCATTGCAACATCAGAAATCCAACTTCAAAAGATTGTTGACAAAGTGGTAGTAGATAGTGAAGCCAAGGGAATGGAAGTGAATATCACCAAAACGGAATGCATGGTAATACAGAAAAACCCCGAAAACAACAACACCTGCAATATAACGATTCACGGCGAGCAACTTACCAACGTAGAAAGTTTTAAATACCTAGGTTCAATAGTGACAACAGATGGAAGATGTAACCGAGACATACGAGCAAGAATAACTCAAGCCAAACAGGCCTTCATGGACCTGGGAAACATTTTGAAAAACAAACAGATGTCGTTCGGGATTAGATTCCGAGTCTTGAAGTGCTACGTGTGGCCAATCTTGTTATACGGATGCGAAAGCTGGACTACAAATGCAGAAACACAAAAGAACATTGAAGCTTTTGAAATGTGGTGCTTGAGAAGGATGCAGAGAATATCGTATACTGCACACAAAACGAACGAAGAAGTGCTAAAACAAACATACCAACAAAGGAAACTAATGCCCTTAATAGTGGATCGACAACTATCCTTTTTCGGACACATAGTAAGGAAAGATAAGAATGAATACCTGGCAAGTTGTAGAAAAATACCTGGTAAACGCGCCCGGGGAGACAAAGAAAAACACTCATAGACCAACTGAAGGGCTTCACCAACCTAACAATCCAAGAGCTGTTTGAAAAAGCAAGAGACAGGGAGGAATGGAGAGAGATAATTCATGCAGTATCCGAAGCCTGGACCAGGCATGGAACCTAGAAGAAGAAGAAGGCGATAGACTGAAGCAGTGAGAAATAGAGAAAAAGGAGGAGCAAGAATTTCAAGAAGTCTCTTAAAACTTGTGACATCATACATGGAATCTCGAAAGAGATAATATATGTGTACTGTTGTTCTTAATTACTTAAGCCCTTCACAATGGAGCATTGTACTGTCGCATCCGGAAAAAGCACATAATAATAATAATAATAATAATAATAATAATAATAATAATAATAATAATAATAATAATAATAATAATAATAATAATAATAATAATAATAATAATAATAATAATAATGATAATAATAATAATAATAATAATAATAATGATGATGATGATGATGATGATGATGATGATGATGATGATGATAATAATAATAATAATACATGACATTTATAACGCGCATTTTCATCACTGGGTGATTGGCCAGAAAAAAAATCGTCTTTCCTATCTCCATCGATTGAAAACTTCTCCATCCATCCTGTGACCCCAAGGAAGACTTCAAGGAAGTCCAAGATTGAAAAGTTCTTGACAAGATAAGGGTCTTTTTAAAATATGAAAGCTTCAATTTCCTTTTTCATATTTCGGCCACATCAAAAGATACGCCTCATTAGAAAAGCTTTTGCATAAAGGGTGTCTGCAAGGCCAAGCGGAACAGAAATAGGCTAATATAGGCGTTTTTTTTTGGACTGAAATCCCATTGAAGTCCCGGTTGGAGGTCTGATTGATATTTCCATCGGCCCTACATAGACTGTATGGAATGAGGTGCGGCTGAAGTTATGTAGGTTGGACATATTTTTTTATTTTTTTCGCGCGGAATTGAAGCGAGTTCACACTTTCATCTATTTCCGTTGGTTAAAGGTACTAGGTGTGTTAAAATGTCTACACGAAGAAGAAAGTGTTTATGTGATTTGATAGTTTATTCTGTATTAAAACGAAGAAAGTCAATTACAAGAAATAGGTCTATGTTGACGAAATAGTGGCTTCTTAAAAGGTATAATTTCACTCACACAAATTTATTGCAAGAACTGAGATTATACCCCTGTGAATTTCGGAATTATTTGCCTTATTATTTAATTATTTGCATATTTTCATCTCTTAAATATGGTTTTTCAGATTGTTTATCTTTGAGCACACTGTATCCTTGTTAGCGTCAGGATAAAATATCTTAATCCAACAGTTCATCATATGCCCTTTCCCTTTATAATATACTGGAATAATCCATGCTCTTGACCTTTCAATGGTATTCCTTCTCTCTGAAGAGTTCGACGAATTGAATAGTTTTAGTTTTTGTCCACAACGCCTTCTCCGATTTTAAAATAAGGCACATAAAATGGATTCAACTTAAATAATACAGTTACATCGTTCGCGTATGTATGAAGGTGTAGGTGTGTGTGTGTGTGTGTGTGTGTGTGTGTGTGTGTGTGTGTGTTGTTGTTGTTGTTGTTGTTGTTGTTTTTTGTTTGTTTATTAATCAGCGTGTGTGTATGTATGTGTGTCTTTTATGGAAAAACCAGCCTATGTAAGTCTGTCACAATGATAGCTTGTGTCACTGGGTCGGCTGGGGGCTGGGGGAATGGAGGGAGGTTATGCAAGGACAACGGATTTCTTTCCAATAAGGGATTGTTGATATTGTTATTTTCAAATAATAAAACGAATAAAACCCAAAAAGTACATTGTGTTTTGCATCAATCTCATGCCAAATTGGGCGTTGGACACGAATCTGGCATTAAGAAAGCAACATTTGTCACTTTTTTGCATTTTTTTTACACCCTTTCATTCCAACGGACTCCGGTAAAAATATCAAGCATGCTATAAAATATCCGGCCTCTGCCGCGGCCTCGAAACCTTCATCACGGCCGAAGGAAATTCGCCCTATACTATGTTGTGTGTTGTTTGTTTTTTTTTTTGGCCTCGAATCGCGCCTCAGTCCTGCTGGAGTCCGGGACTCGTAGTATAGGGCCGGCCCCTATAAGGAGAAAGAGGTGGTCTCAAAATATGGCGGAATGGATGGGGAGGACAACCACGAAGACAGAAAGGAGTTCCGTTGGGTGTTTGGGAGGACCAGGTCCTACAAGAATCCTCCAAGAAGAATAAGAATATCACATTTTTGACATCTGGTTCACCCCAGGAGATGTCACAATTATCTTTTTTTCCCTTTTTCAATTTTACCACAAAACGTTTGTTATATCAAAATGTTTGAATCAACAATAGGAATTTCGTCACGGTCCGATACAACCACAATCCATTTTCTTTCCTTTTACTCAAATTCATTATAGTCATCAAAAGCTTTGAGGATAAATCATTGTCATAACTGTAAAAGCTTTGCAGCTTGTTATGAATGTTTGTCCCCCCCCCCCCCCTCCCCTAGAGATTATACATGTCATCCTACTTATTGATGTTTTAAATACATCCACCCCCTAACAACCAAAAAAAAAAAACAAAAAAAAAAAAACAACAAACCAAACAAAAAAAAGTTTTTGTCACTGGTGAGTATGAGTTTCAGGAAAAATCACAACAAAGTTTGATAAGAAGAGAATTCAACTCTAGTTCCTTGAAGTCTAAAGTTTAAGCCAACATCACGTTATAAAGTTAAGAAACCTTTTCTCCCCAAGATGAGAGAAAAAAAGTGTTATATTATCAAGTATTCTCGTATGTCAGTTGTGACCTGAAAAAAAAATCATATTCTACCGATATATTATACAGCTTCGATCAGTGACAACAATTATATAAAACATCAGCCATGGCCGTAATTGTACAAACTATCCATGATACCATACAATAGCAGAACATCTTTTTTAAAATTATTGACTTGAAAACTTCTACTTCAAACATCAATACGTTAAGATGGCAGTCAACTTGTCAAACTTCTGCTTTGAAGTCTCGGTTTTAAGCATTTTGACAAGTCAGATATCATGACTAATAGAATGAGTAAAAGCTTTCTAGCTCTATATATATATATATATATATATATATATATATATATATATATATATATATATATATATATATATATATATATATATATATATATATAAACATTTGAAATATAATTAAGATAGTTTGACTTCTACAACGTTGTTATCGAGCGTTGCTCTCATCAGGAAGTGGAAGTGAAAGTAGATTGTTGTGTTTTCGTATTTTTATAGATTCGTGTTTATGG